>NW_023994426.1:227500-338551 GCF_015586225.1 Lucilia sericata | reverse complement strand
TAGTAGCTTAAAATTACGACTTACGAACATAATTTATGTACGAAAGTTTATAAAATCGGTCTATAATTGACTCTTATATAAGATCCACTCCAGAAAATCACTTTAACGCTCATGTATGGCTCAAAAGTTCTTCAAAATTATGGTAGTTTTATAGGAACTGGAATTTTTCAACTGAATTTGATGAGGTTTGGTCGATAACTAATCAAACACCCATTTTCGGTTTCCTTCAGATAACTACTTCATACCTCATGACTGAATTAAAGATACAAGTAAAGCGACATTAGATACAAATAATTATTGTATAAACCGACAAGGATAGGTCCATAATTGACTCTTTCCTCCATATAACTACTCTTAAAAAAACAGTTTATGGTTATAAATATTAGATCAAACCAAATTAATATTTATAATTAAGACCTTATTAAAGGCTCTCTTCCAAATATTTCCCCGATGTTCATATTAATATCGACACATGATTCAACATAGATCGATAATATCAAAGTTTATTTATAATGATGATTTGATGGTGGGTATATAAGATTCGGCATGGCCGAATATAACACTCTTACTTGTTATATGTCTAAATGTCCGATAAAAAGATGTGCCCCATGTATCCGGTCGGGGGCCTTACAATCTCCGGAGACCCTATTCCCGCGGCGGCGATTTCAGGTCGGGGTGAATCGAATGCTACTGAGATCCGGGCTAGTTTGGCGGCAACACCGGGCCAGACGAGTTACCGGCAATCAATCACCGGCAGGAAAGGAGGAGGGGAAACCCAAATCCAACGAATGCCTAAAGAAAGCACCCCCTAAAAAGGGTTGCACTAACAAAGGTGGCGAAGTACCTCTGTCTTCTACCCCAAGTACTTCAAAGGCTGCCCAGGCCCTTACCGATGAAAATTCGGCCAATTCCCCTGTCTTGCGTTCTGCTAAGGCAGTCAACCCTGTGCCAGTTGTGAGCAATGGTACTGCGAACCAGATTTCGGGTACCATAGCAACACCTCCCCCCCAGTGAAGGAACTGCGAACCTGATTTCGGGTTCCTCAGCTGTGCCTCCAGCCCAATCGGGCGATAGTAAACCCACAGGCACGTAACACCTGCTAGAAGGGCCTTCATTAAACGTCGCGCCGCCGAGAAAATTATCGACCGGTTAGGTAAAGATAGGTTTGATAGGTCCTTCAGTGAGGTTGCCAAGGGTCACCTCGTTAGAGCTATCATCGACCGTGCAGATTCAGATTGCTCTATATCCACTCAAACTGGGATATTTGTGCGTAGAAAGCTGATGGAGTGTTCTGGCGAGTTCTTAGGAGAACCTCAGTGTGATGATGCTGGCTGGTACCGTGGTCGGGTTAAAGCTAATGGCCTGCTCAAATGAGCGATCTGCTCAGTTACTTAAGCTTGCGATAGCTCTTTGGATGGTCTGTGGGATGGAGCGAAGCTGGATGTGGTCTCTGTTGACGAGATACCACGCCGGCCTAGGTCCACTGCCCTGGTTCCCGACGAGCCAGCGAAACCAGAGGAGATATTGGAGTTACTGAAGATTGGAAACCCTGAAATCCCCACTCATGACTGGATGGTAGTCAGGGGTATCCGAATTCGAAGGACACTCCAGAAGGATCACCGTCGTTATGAACAAGGAGTCTTTGGCGCCGCTTCGGGAGAGACGAGGAAAGGTCTACTACGGCTTTGAGTCGATCTTTCTTCCGTGTCTACCGAGGTGACGACAAGGACAAAACTGTTCAAAATGACGAGGATCCGGCTCCGGAAGAGATGTCGTGCGACGAGGCTGCCAGTTCAATCGCCGAGGAGGACTCCACAACCAATTCACAACTGGTTGGTGAGTTTTTCGAGGGGGTTGAAGAGACAGTCGACGGCGGCCGAAACGGTTGACGAGGACGACCCTCCTGAAATCCGATCAAGAGGACGCCAACGTCACCGTTATACGCGTCTCGAAGAAGAAGAAGAAGAATGGTGAAGGTCACACAAATTAACCTCCACCATTCTAAAGCAGCTTCGGCTGCCCTGCTCCTCCGGTTGGCAGAGAGAGGGGAGGAGCTCATACTGGTCCAAGAGCCCTGGATCCACCGTGAAAGGGTTTGCTGGACTTAGTATCAAAGGCTATAAGCTTTTATACATTTGAACAAAACTGTTCAAAATGACGAGGATCCGGCTCCGGAAGAGATGTCGTGCGACCGAGGCTGCAGTTCAATCGCCGAGGAGGACTCCACAACCAATTCACAACTGGTTGGTGAGTTTTTCGAGGGGGTTGAAGAGACAGTCGACGGCGGCGAAACGGTTGACGAGGACGACCTCCTGAAATCCGATCAAGAGGACGCCAACGTCACCGTTATACGCGTCTCGAAGAAGAAGAAGAAGAATGGTGAAGGTCACACAAATTAACCTCCACCATTCTAAAGCAGCTTCGGCTGCCCTGCCTCCTCAGGTTGGCAGAGAGAGGGAGGAGCTCATACTGGTCCAAGAGCCCTGGATCCACCGTGAAAGGGTTTGCGGACTTAGTATCAAAGGCTATAAGCTTTTATACATGAATGGTACAGGTAGGATTAGATCATGTACTACTTGCCAAAAGCGATCTAAAGGTCTTCATCCTCTC
This sequence comes from Lucilia sericata, assembly GCF_015586225.1. NCBI lineage: Eukaryota > Metazoa > Arthropoda > Insecta > Diptera > Calliphoridae > Lucilia > Lucilia sericata. The sequence goes on along the minus strand of NW_023994426.1, from coordinate 335,941 downwards.
TGATTACAGCGATGAAGACACTGTTGTAGCGGCCTGGGAGACAAGCTCTGCGTACCCATACTAGTGGTCTCCTGTTACATGGCCCATGACCACTGCGAACCACCGCCAAACAAAAGGTTCGCGATATTGTAAATAGGGCGAACAATGAAAAGTTGCCAATGCACATCATGAGATATGGGGCAGCTCGGATATCAACGCAAGGGGTGAGTCAATTTTCAACTTATTCTTTGCAATGGTATTGATGTAGTTAATACAGGTTCAGAACCTACCTTTGTGGTGTCGAACAGAAGGGAGGTTTTAGACATTACGCTAGTTAGTTCTAGGCATTTTAACATGATGGGGAATGGAGGGTCTCAAAAGACTGCTCCTTTTCTGATCACATGTATATTGACTTTATAATAGAGGTCAGGGAAACGAAGGCTATGCCTATTCGAAATAGGAAAAGAACGGATTGGACAAGACAACATGAGATCCTATCCAACCTTCTCCAGCAACCACCGAACATACAAATCGATCGGATATTGAGAATGCGACTAACGTACTTAAAATGCGTTCGACAGAGCAATCTCGGAATCTTGCAGACCAAAGGTCTGTAAAGGTAAGAGTAAGAGTGGTCCTCGGAAATAACAGACACTCGCAAAGCGTGTCGCAGATTGTTTAATGAGGCCAAACGACTAGGAAATTGGTCGGAGTATAAAGCCTCAGTGAACAGGTTCAAAAACCTGGTCAGGAATGCAAAACGCAAGTCTTGGTTATCCTTCTGTAGCGGCGTGGAGGGATCTTCTGAGACGAGCCGCTTGCGGAAAATACTGTCTACATCGACGGTTGTTCCTAGCTACATCCAAAAGGATTGTGGCTCATGGACAACTTGCGGTAAGGAGACTCTAGAAGTCCTCCTTGACGCCCATTTTCCTGGTAACTCTCCTCTCACGGGGGGGCTCTCCAATGAACTCTCTGATACGCGCATGGAGGCAAAAATCTCATTAATGAGGATAAGCTGAAATGGGCCCTCGAGAGCTTTGACCCGTATAAATCACCGGGTCCTGATGGTATAATACCTGCTGATCTCCAGCACAATGAGGATGTCATAATCCCCTGGCTGACTAGAATCTACTCGGCCTGTCTTGAATGGTCCTACATTCCTGAATCTTGGACCAGATGCACGGTGGTCTTTATCCCCAAAGGGGGGAAGGCCTCTCATACTAAACCGAAAGATTTCAGGCCAATCAGTCTGTCATCCTTTCTCTTGAAAACCTTGGAAAGGATTATCGATCTGCACATTAGAAGTACGATCGATTCTGACCGTTTATCTGCATCTCAACATGCCTATATGAAGGTAGATCTGTTGAGACTGCACTTCACTCACTCGTAGGCTTTGTTGAAAAATCCCTCGAGCATAAGGAATATGCATTAGTGGCCTTCCTTGATATTGAAGGGGCCTTTAATAATGTACTACCAGAATCAATTTTATTGGAACTGGCCAGGCTGGGGGTTACCCAGCCGATCTCCCAATTTATTAGTAGACTTTTGACTAATCGAGTCATAATTTCTACCATGGGAAATGCCACTGTCTACAGGATGGCGAAACGCGGCACTCCACAAGGAGGAGTCTTATCACCTCTTCTTTGGAACATTGCCATTAACTCAATACTCATGGAACTCGATTCCATTAAGTGCAAGACTATTGCATATGCGGATGACGTGGCGGTCGCTGTCTCTGGCAAACACCTAACCACCATCTCACAATGCCTGCAACAATCACTGAGCCGACTGAGTCGATGGAGCTGCAACAGTGGTCTCAGTGTCAATCCTGGGAAGACCGAACTTGTGCTATTCTCGAACAGATACAAGATTCCCTCCTTTCCTCTTCCTCGCCTGAATGGGGTAGAGCTTAAACTCTCCGACAGTGCAAAATACTTAGGTATCATTCTCGATTCTAAGCTACTATGGAATCTAAACATCAAAGCGAGAGCCTCTAAGGCATCTATCGCGTTGTACGCATGTAGGAAGGCCATTGGTAAGAACTGGGGAATTAGTCCCAAGACTGCAAAATGGATCTTCGACATGGTTATAAAGCCTATTCTGATGTATGGAGCGCTTGTCTGGTGGAAAGCTTTGGAAAATCCACCTACTGCAATCATACTGAGGGAATAATGCGAGCTTCTGCACTAATGATCACCGGTGCGATTAGAAGTACGCCATCACAGGCGTTGTTCACACTTATGCATTGGTTGCCTGCCGATCTGATGGCCAGGCAACTGGCATTAACTCGGCGGTCAGACTTCACGCTGCCGGAATATGGAAGCCAAACCGACATGGTCATGCTTCTATCCTGGGAAGTATGTCTTACATCCCCGAAAATATAGATTACTGCTCTCCCACGCTCCTTCCGGACAAAAGATTCACAGTTAGGATGTCAAATGAACCATCCTTCTCAGAAGGCGAAACACTTGACATCTTTACTGATGGATCTAAGTCCACTACAGGCGTGGGTGGTGGCTTCTTTATTCCCCACTTAAATAAAGCGGTATGTTTTAAGCTGAACGATAACTGCAGCGTCCTACAGTCTGAAATCTCAGCTATAAAAAGAGCGGTCAACTGGATGAGGTACTATAGGATATACAATGTTAACTACTCTGGGTACCGGGTCATTCTAACATTCCCGGAAACAGAAAAGCGGACGAACTAGCAAAAACTGGCTCCCGCCTTCATATAGGGGACACTGACACACTAGTCGGTGTTCCGCTTTCATGCTGTAAGGTTTTTATTCAGCATGAACTCTATGGGTCTGCTCAGACCAGATGGTCATCATTGACCTATTGCTCTACATTAGGGTGGGCCGAAAAAAAAAGTTGAGTCAGTCACCCCCTACGATTAAAGATATGTTAATAACATTTCCAAAAATATAAAAAATATTTTTTTGCCACGCCTAGAAATACCGCCCTTTTTGTTTTTTATATATAACGTCGCCATTTTAAGTCCGATCGTAACACATGATATATCAATATTTATGGCTTGACTGTAGCTATATTTCACTCTTAGAAAATTTTTTAATTCGACGTCATATTCTATGCGCGACTTCTGATATCTCGGATCCTTCCCCAAAATCGAAAATTGTGGCTATACTGGAATAAAGTACATTGAATTATTTGAACTATTAGCTTTTAAAATGCTCACTTTTATGCATAAACACCTATTTTACAGGTATTTAAAAATACCTGTATAGTTCTAACTACAAACAATTAATTTGCTAGGGATATGGTCGAAAACTATATTTTCAAATTAATTTACAATACACAAATTTCATTCTGCCCTTATCTTAACACAAGGAATATAATTTTATTTGGCATTTAATATTATTAATTAATAACAAAATCACGTAGGTACATAAAAACTAAACATTTTATTTTATAAAAATATTTCTTGTTTTTACCATACAATTACTTGCATGTCTCTTGCTTCTTTTTTAAACAATTTTCAAAAATGTTTATACTAATTTTTATAAAATGTAATAAATTTATTTAATGATAGATTAACTTTTCTTAAATAGTTATATATTTTTAAAGAAGTTCTTGAAATAAAAACTAATAAAAAAATATTAGTCGGGAATGGCCGACCATATGATACCAGTTATGAGTATATCTAAAACATGATTTCTTTTTTAATAAAGCATTTATATTGAAATTTGTCCATTACTTTTTAAGCAATTTATTGATGAAAAACAAATTTTCTGAAAGAGCCTATATATGGGAGCTAGGATCAATTATAGACCGATCCTATCAAAATTTGGTGGATGGATTTATGTTCATATAGGAGTTAGATATGCAGAATTTCATCATAATAGAAATGTTTAAGAGGGAAATAACGACAAGCCTGGAAAATTGCGACTTGTAGTTTGATTACAAGATTTAAATGGATGGACAGCCGGACGGACATAGCAAAACCACTATATTGCTGTATTGATATATAGTACATACATAGTTAACTTTCTGCTATTTTGAAAGGAAGTAGGATCTGAAATGGTTTGTAACTGAAAAAATAAAACGGATTTCTGTTATATATAGTTCATTTTAAAAAAATTTCGACTGTTTTTCCTGGCAAATTAATTGTTTGTTATGGGAACGGTTGATAAATACTTGAACATTTTTAAATATCTATAAAATAGGTGTTTATGCATAAAAGTGAGCATTTTAAAAGCTAATAGTTCATATAATTCAATGTACTTTATTCCAGTATAGCCACATTTTTCGATTTTGGGGAAGGATCCGAGATATCAGAAGTCACGCATAGAATATGACGTCGAATTAAAAAATTTTTTAAGAGTGAAATATAGCTACAGTCAAGCCATAAATATTGATATATCATATGTTACGATCGGACTTAAAATGGCGGTATTTCTAGGCGTGGCAAAAAAATATTTTTTATATTTTTGGAAATGTTATTAACATATCTTTAATCCTAGGGGGTGACTGACACAACTTTTTTTTTGTCCATAGAGACCGACCCACTCTACTCTACATCAAGAATGACCTGGCCTCTCTATGATGAGCGAAGGTCTTTCTGTCTGATGGGGCTTACAAGGATGAGACTACGCAAACTGGTAGCCATCCTAACAGGGCACTGTACTATAGGTGCGCATGCAAGAAGACTAAATCTTCCATACAATGATTATTGCAGGAGCTGTCAAAGTGAGGAAGAAGAGGAAACTGTAGAACACTTTCTCTGCCTCTGCCCTGCCCTATCTAATATCAGGACTGAGTTTCTAGGCAGTCCAATATTGCATGAACTTGCGGCTTTATCTAATATAGACATATATAAGATTGAATCGTTCATTCGTGCCTCTGGCTGGTTTAACACCATGTTAATCACGGACATGTAATGTCCCATAGGTTGGTCTTCTCTTGGCAGGATCCACTATAGGGTATCACAACGGGACCATTAGGACCCAAGTGAGTCGGTCAAATGGCCGACTGCCTCAATAACCTAACCTAACCTATTATTTTCATCCATATATGTAACAAATTTAAGAGTTAACCTTATGGATGAAAATAATAGTGCTAGGTAAATTTTCTAAAAGATGTTGAGTTTTCCCTAATTAATTTGTCACTTAAAAAACATTAGGTAGGCATGTTATATATCAATGGAAAGGTAATTTTGTCTATTTTTCAAAACTGTATATAATTTTTGAAAATTAAAAAATTCGCGGAATACTTTTTTAAAAAAAATTAAAAAATGTTCTTTATTCAGTTTTTGCGAAGATAAAAATTTTTCAAATTGCAATAAAAATTTTATTTATGAATATTTTATATATTCCCAAAAAAGTTTTAAAAAATCCTAAAAATGGGATTTTTTGGTTTTTTGCCTATTATATCCATACCAGGGGCGGGGTTATCGAAACCCGTTACAAAATGACTAAGAACATATTGGGTCATATAAAACAGGTCACTATAATTTGATATCGACTATGCGATTTGAGAATTTTTGCTCAAAATTGAATTTTCCATAAAAAATAGAGATTTTTTGGATGGACCTGGTTCCCTCGGTATCAAAAATTTTTAGGTTTTGTTTCATTTATCGTATTTTATGTAAAGTCAGCTTTCCAAAAAGTATAAATTCTATATACATCTTCTTAGAAACTTTTTAGATAACTTAAAAAGAAAAAGATACTTTTTTCCCAAAAAAAAAAAATGGCAAAAAATCGCCTTTTTTTAATTTTTTAAATTAAAATGCCTATAACTTTGGACTCAGTCATGATTTTTACATAATTCTTTCACTGCTTGATATATAAACTTGTTGTTAAGCGAATAAAAAAATGGCGAAAATCGAGATATTTGGACCCGCTATTATCAAAAAACTAAAGTAAGGACGGTAAAAATTTTAAAATTTTAATTTTCAAATGCGAATATCTCCTAAACTATAAGAGATAATTTACTGCTGCATTTACATTTTTTATAGTGCTCGATGAGGAGATTCTATATTCGAAATTTTTTTTAAATCGGAACTCAAATGAAGTAATAGGATCGTTTTAAAAATTTAACATAGCCGAGGTGTCCTAATTTGAGGACCCCCCGCCGGGCCCCTGGTTGGCCTATAAGGTCCAAATTCAAAACCTGAACTCGACAACACCTCTTTGTGCATACTAAATTTCATCAAAATCGGATTAACCGTTTAGAAGTTACCGAATTATTTCCCTCTTTTTTTTCCTATACCACTGTGCGATGCGATAATAAACACATTGATCGACATTGCTACGTTGTAAACCAAATTTCAGTAGTACCTCATTAAGCTTCTTATTCCACACTCGGCTAGACTGCTTTAAGCCATAGAGCAATTTCTTCAAACAACAAACACGGTTACTGTCGTCGTCAAAACCTTCCGGCTGAACCATAAAAATTTGCTCCTCTAGGTCTCCATTGACCCATTTACAGCCAATCAAAAAGTACAAGTTAAATTTTTTAAACTTCAAGGTATATTTATTTTCAACAATGCAAAAATCAGAAACGTAAAAAAATATTAATAATTAGGACATTAGAGGGGATTTCCGTTTTTATGTAGCTCGCGTTTTTAACGGTTTAGAGCCGTCACAGAAACTAGAAACAGAGTGAAATGGCAGACACGGGCATTACTATGTTATTAGATTATTTTTAGACCGTTTGTTCCAAATTAATAACTGGCATAATTTGTTTAAAAAAGTATAACAAATTTATTTTATAACACGTTTTTAGTATATTTTTGGCCACTGATGTTTAATAGTTTATTACAACAATAACAATGAATTTAGTTAAATTGTTTGATTTAATATTTATTCAGAGCACTTTCCTCTACTCAATAATGCAAAAATAAATAAACCAGAGTTAACCGTTTCTTAATACAGGCTTAAAAATTAAGTGTTCCCACAGCGACCGTAAATGGGTTAAGAAATGCTGTCACTGCATCTAGCTGATGAATTATTAAAAAACGTAATAATGTGTATCGCACTACAGGTGCAAACGTCTCCTCGTAGTCGACACCTTTCTGCTGACTACAGCCTTTTACAACCAGTCTGGCCTTATTACATATCTCGTACCTACTTGCACTTTATGGGTTTTTTCCTTGAGACAAATCAGTCAAATACCATGTATTATTATTGTTTTCTGATGCTATATGCCGCAACCTGCCAGGTACTCCTCAAACTTTTTATTAGTATACTCGGTGCCATTATCGGTGCGTAAAATCATGATTTTTGCATTACATTAGCGGAGTTCAGTGCTTAGTGCAAATGGTCTTGTAAAAGAGCAAATGCAAAATCTCATAGCTTTTTATTGCAATCCAACAACAAAATACTCATACTAAAATGGTATAGTTTTTTCGTTACGTGTATTGCGTTTGCAACTCTGACTTTTACACAGCTGACAGATGTAAACACTAACAGTCTTATGCAAAAAAAACTTACAACATGCTTACTAACCGTTGTTAAGCTAAATTCGATAAAAGTATATCCAAAAACGATAATTAGCTTAAAATACCTGTAGTAAACCATTGTTAAATATACGAAAGTTAATAATGGTTCAACCGTACTTTAAACCTATATTAAAGTCAAATGTCATTATTTTATTACAATTTATAACTGTTGACGTTTTGTGAAAAATATTGTTGTGTTAATTTTTTAAATTAATTATAAAAAAATAAATAAATAAATAAAATATGGATACACTTTTCCTTTTATTTTCAGGCTTTGTCTCCATACTTTTTCTTTTCTTTTACTTTGTTTATAAAATAGTTTAGTGATGTGTAAAATATCAATGCAAATTTAAAGAAAACGTTACTCGATTACTTTCTTTAATAAAAATATAATATTGCAATTACATTAGTTGTTTTATTTGATTTATACGTTGATTTTATTAAATAAACAAATACAACCCCATTTTTATGTTATTCAAAACAATTATTTTATATAAAAGCATAAAAAATAATATTAGACACGAATACCAAATGAACTAATAATCGCTCATATACAACATTATGAAAATATTGACAGAATAAAATAATGGTATTGCCAGCATCAAATCTAAAAAAACATTAAAATGTATTTTAGTTAAAATGCTGTTTTTGCATATACTTTTTTAATAATGGATTATTAAGCTAAAAGTCATTGTTAACTAATGCACAGTAGGGTCCACATTTCTTTCAGGGCTGGGAAAATACTTTTGCAGTAAATATAAAACATATTGAGGTTTCCAAAACTGCTTTCAGTTTTCTGATCCCAGCTTTGGGATTTTAGAACATGTCGCCCAAAGTTGAAGTTTTGATAAAAAATAGGTCATATTCCGAAGGACGCAGTGGCAACATTTTCAAAAAATAGGACAAGTTTTTTACGCCAAAGCGTTCTGCGTAAAGATACCTTTTAAAAAACTATAAAATTGTTATATGTTCTTAAAGAAATTTTTATTTTATTAATTAAAGAGTTAAGACACATTTTTGGCAAAAAAAACGGCAAAAATCTAAAATTTTTTGAATTTTTAAATTAAAAAACGTATATTTTTGGATCTGTAAATGATATTGATCTGAAATTTTTTGTATATTATTGGAAATTTTGTTGTCTAACTAACAAGAAAAAATTGAGTCCATTTGGTCCAAAATTACGCCCGGTATTCAAAAAAAGGCGGACCAAGGTATGGTAAATTTTGTATCACTAAATTTTTAAATGCCTATAACTCGGATATTATAAGAGATAAGTAGTATGTCTCTTATAAAAATCTTTGTATTTGGGTGAAAAACAAAAAATGGCACGAGTTTAAAAATTTTACATGTTGTAGGTACCCTACTTTGAGCCGCCACAGCGCCGTCCCTGGGGCATCTGCAGCGTTCATCTTCAAAACTTAAACTCGAATACTCCTTGGCTACGCCCACGCCAAATCCCGATTATAGAATAGAATATAGACTAGACTATAGATTGGACTATAGTCTAGACCATAGTCTACTCTATAGTCTAGTTTATAGTCTATTCTATAATCTAGTATATAGTCTAGTCTATAGTCTAGTCTATTCTTACTAGACTAGCTTATAATCTAGAATATAGAATTTTATAAAACTGAATTTCATTATTTAAGTAAAACAAATTTAAATTTGTTAGATCATAAAATTTTTATTTTTTTCTTTTAACAGAATTAAACGTTTTTTTTATTAACGAATAAATAGCTTGACGTTTTATTTCTCCATCGATGTTTACCGCAGATTCTTCGGTATCCGGTGATTCCCTGCATAAGTTTTTATCTTCGTAAGTATTTTCAAAATAACAATCTTTTTCGAATTTTAACATGTTGTGTAGGATGCAGCAAACTAAAAACCAATCGCAGCACTGCTGATGGCTTTCTTTGTTTGCAACACGTATTCTTAACTCTTTAAGGCTTCCAAATCTTTCTTTAAGAAGACCGAAACAATGCTCTACCCTTACACGATAACGGCTATGCCTTAAAGTGAATTCAATTCGTGAAGATCTGTTTAGTTGCTTTGCGTTACTTCTGTACGGTGTTATTAATGTTTTAGATAGAGGATATGCCGAATCTCCTGCAATCCATTGTTGAGAAGAAAAATACTCATCATTTTTTTTGAAAAGTGTGCTATTTCGATATATGCGAGCATCGTGCCAACTCTCAGGGTGGCCTACCACAACATGCCGTATTCGTAATTTATGATCACATACAACTTGTGCCTTAACTGAGTATATCCGACTTCTGGAAAAATATTGTACGTATTGTTTACAATAGGATCTGCTGCTAATTTTATTTCCGTCCCATCGATATAACCAATGCAGAATGGTAGAAGAACATAAAAGATTCTATTTGTAAAAGCAGATATTGTTCCACCATCTCCAATTCCGAAAATAGATCCAATTTTTTTGAATGTTGCACTTTCCCCAGAAGAACCTAGACGATATAGCACAACAGCCAACTGTAGTTCAACCGAATATTGTTTACATGAATGGGTCTTATTAAATTCCTCAGAGTCCTTTATTATATTAAGCAGCTCTTTATACTGATCTCTACTAATCCTTAGCATTTGCTTAAACCTTTCGTCATCCAAATTTGTAAATACATCGTTACGCCAAATGGCAGATTTGGAAACTGGAACAGAAATTCCACGGCGACAAGACAATACAATGAATATATTTTCTTCAAATTCATCCAAATTGTTTTCAACAGCATTGTCATCATTTAGAATTTCTGGAAACAACAATAATTTAAAAAGTTCATATATATGTATATGTACATACTGAAATGTTTACGTACCCCCATTCCAAATTTTATCTTCAGCAACTTCTTCTTCTATAAATTCAATAATTTTTTCTTTAGCACTTTTCCTAGGCATTTTGAAAACTACTTTTTGAAATTGTTTATGTAGATCAGCTGTTTTAGTGCATAAATTGCAATAGTATTGCGAAGAATGAAATAAATAGAGCGCTCACAATCAAGGACAAAACATTTGCAAGTGCAAACTTATGCAATACAAAACGCATCGAACAACGAATACCACTATTGATTTTCAGCAAGCTTTTTAAAACGTATAAATTCGTCCAAAATATCTGACTTAAGCTTTATTGGCACAACGAATACTTTTCTCGAATAGTCATCGACAAAGGTCAAAATAAAACGATTTCCACAAAAAGGTATTCGATCAGACACGTCCGATAATTGTGTATAACCTTCCAATGTGTCCATTATACATTGATGACGTGTCCTATAGCCATTTTTGGCCAGTAAAAAAAGTAAAAAACGTTCGGTTGTAATCCCCGCCTCAAATCTTAAATATGTTTCAATGGGTGGAATATCTAGCAACGTTTCCAGAGCTTTGGTTGAAGTAGTACACATGGCACCACTTATACCCAAGCTGAAATCCCTGTAGTAGTTTGATATTACAATTTTTGTCCAAAGCATTGGTCTAATTACACTTTTTGTCATAGTAGGACTAAGACCCCATTTCATGCCTACAGTTGCACAGTGGGGCAGAATGGAAATTTTTTGGAAATAAATCTGGCATTTCTAAACGGCTGATCCGATCGGGATAAAATTCGGCATGAGCGTAGCCAAGGAGTATTCGAGTTTAAGTTTTGAAGATGAACCCCCCAGATGCCCCAGGGACGGAGCTGTGGCGGCTCAAACTAGGGTACCTACGACATGTAAAATTTTTAAACTCGTGCCATTTTTTTGTTTTTCACCCAAATACAAAGATTTTTATATTTTCTGAAAGCGCTCGACGAGGTCTTGAAAAAACATGCTTGGACATACTACTTATCTCTTATAATATCCGAGTTATAGGCATTTAAAAATTTAGTGATACAAAATTTACCATACCTTGGTCCGCCTTTTTTTGAATACCGGGCGTAATTTTGGACCAAAGGGACTCAATTTTTTCTTGTTAGTTAGACAATAAAATTTCTAATAATATACAGAAAATTTCAGATAAATATCATTTACAGATCCAAAAATATACGTTTTTTAATTTAAAAATTCCAAAAAAGTTAGATTTTTGCCGTTTTTTTGCCCAAAATGTGTCTTAACTCTTTTATTAATAAAATAAAATTTTCTTTAAGAACATATAACAATTTTATAGTTTTCTAAAAAGAATCTTTACGCAGAACGCTTTGGCGTAAAAAACTTGTCCTATTTTTTGAAAATGTTACCACTGCGTCCTTCCGAATATGACCTATTTTTTATCAAAATTTCAACTTTGGGCGACATGTTCTAAAATCCCAAAGCTGGGATCAGAAAACTGAAAGCAGTTTTGGAAACCTCAATATGTTTTCTATTTACTCCAAAAGTATTTTCCCAGCCCTGAAAGAAATGTGGACTCTATGGGCAAAAATGTAAAAAATCCCATTTTTGGGATTTTCATTCCTATTTTTGGGAATTGCGGGATGCCCTTTGACCTTTTCAATTTTTTTTTTTTGCATTTTCTTATTTGGGATGACAAATTTAACAAGCGTTGAAGATTTCATTGAGTTTTGTTCATAAATAAAGATTCTGTCATATATTACATATTTGTTAAATTTCTAAAACTAAGATTAAATCAAAATTTTAATAGGGTCGCAGATAGCTACAACAATTTAGTCCATATTTATCCCTTAATATCTTTTTTTAGTTAGATATGGAAATTCTCGACCCTTTACAAAAAATTTCAAACCAATATCTCAATTACATTCAAAAATATGTTCATTTAAACCTGTGTCCTTTAATTTCATCTTTTTCATATTTTAGTATTAAGTATGACAGAACATACATTTGATGTTGAATAAAATATTTGGACAATTTTTAAAAATTATTTAGTTAATTATTTTATTAAGGACTATAACATTGTAAAAAATTTATTATGAGCCACGCACAACAACACCTAAATCACCTCACACAAACCACCTTTCCCGCCCACCGAAATATAAAACACAATTTAATACAATATCATCAGTTAGTATAATAGCTTTTTTTATTTGAACTGTTTATCTTAAACATAATACAATTAATTCTTACAACCTACTTATATAGTTAATTCTTAACACTACTTATTTTCTATAAAATAATCTGTCATATCGGTATACATATCCAGAAGGTAATATAAGTCCTTTAAATCTTCCTCGTTTTGAGATGATAGAGTTTCATAACAAATCCATCTTTTTCGCATAGTTGAAAGAACAGGATCAGAAGATAGAAGTAAACTATTAAAAATAAATTCATTCTGTGATTGCCTGGAGCATTTTCTTGAACTGAATAGTTGAACATGCTTAAAATCTCGATTCCTCGCTTCCTGGGCTTCTCCTGTTAACTCTCCAAGTGGAAGAATATTCGATTCAATTATTATTTGACCATGACACAATACTTTGTGTACTGTTGGTGTTAGTTCCCTCCATGGATACAGAGATACAAGTAATTTAGAAATTTCAGATGTATATTCCCCAAATCGATTTCCATTAATTTTATGTTTACTATTCAGTGCCATTAAAATAGTGTTAACTCTTCGAAGCAACTCCTTGTCGATTCCAGTTATTTTTGAAGTAATTTCAAAATCACGAAAAAACCTTCTCGCCGTATTACCGTCATTTGTACTACCGCAACTTGGAAGTGGTTTGTCGATGTTTAATCCCATCTGAACTTTAAATTCTTCTTGGATTCTGCTTTTTTCCGCAGCTCTCAGTTCTTTCAATTCTTCATTATTTTTTGTTGATTTAGTAAGATTCTCTGGCACACTTCTATATTTGAGGTCGTATGCTATGTGTAAAAAGTAATCCAAAAATCGTATTCTGGCATAAAGTGGTGAAATTCCGAAAGACAGGACTTCTTCATTAATACTTCTGCTTTTGTTTATATTTGAGAATTGCGACTTTTTCTCATTACATATTGAGCATCTCCAGAAGGAAGAAGTTTCTGTTATGGCATTGCTGACCTTTCCATCAATCATTGTTAAGCTTAGCTGATATGATACGTTAATAGAGAATTCCTTTATTTTTATGCAAATGGGCTCCAGTGCATTTATTTCATCTTTTAAATATTCCACTAAATCTTTTGTTGTTTTCTTTGACTCCTTTATATATTCAAATCCAATGGGTCTACAAAAATTTTTTGAACCCGGAGTTGTATTGATCCATATATCTTCAAATGAATTTCCGATGCTTGACGATGATGGATTAAGGGAATATGAACGAATTCGTAATGGCACTAATGATGACATAAATACACTTTTGTAGTCTGCTAATGTCCGACTTCCACAAGCTTGCTTGTATTCTGGAAGTGCTGATAAACCGTCACATCCCCACTTACACATTAAGACAACATCACAGTTATGAATTTTCCTTAGTTGGTCTTCTGAAAAGTCTGACACAATTCTTGATGCTGTGATTTCGAGCAAAGATGATATATCAATACAAGCTTCCACATCATTAACAGCAATAGGTGATGGTAGGATAGTTTGTTTTTTTTTCCTGGATCGCCTTGTATGATGGTAATATATTGTATCCTTTTTCATGCAGAGCTTTCCTTAATATTTGGTACTTATTTCGACTGAGACCCAGTTCCAACATAAGCGCTATTGCTTCCTCTTCAGTAAAATTTGATTGTGATGTTGGAGTTGGTATACTTTCCACAATTCGCTTAAGTCGTTTTGGTGATGCATTAGGAAGAATAGTTGCAATATGTACGACATCCATATGTTGGTTTTCCTTTTTCAGCATTTCGTTAAATGTATCAGCAATTTCCTCATTTGAGATTGAAAAAAGTTTTTGTGTGACCCTCTTTTTTTTTACCTTGAACATAAGTCTTCGTATGACTTGCAAGGCGCTCCTGCTGATGTGTTGTAAGTTGAGATTTCCGTAGTAGTTTCCATCCAACTACAAAATTTTAATCGAAATTTCTTTTGATTTCCATCCACAGACTTACTTTTTACATCAAAAAGTTTTAAAAAGTTTTCAATTTTTGATATGCCTGTTTTGTCTACTTTTCTACTATATGTAGTTTTTATATAATTTGAAATGTCTTCAATTCTTTCTGACCCTTTTGAAGATACACTCCATAAAACGGAACACAACTCTTCGTACTTTAATGTAATCTTCATTGTAGATTTATTAAATATGGTACTTAAAATCTGAGAAGTTTACTTATATACCAATTCTTGTCATTTCCGATACAGGTATTCCAAAGTAAAAAATTACGAAATGTCTACCTATTAACATTTAGGACTATATTACTATAACCTGTAATTCAGTCATTGATATTTCTTATTAGTGAATGAATCGAAATTATCATTACCTGTATATTTTTACCTACATGATCATAAACGAAACAGAACGAAATGATCTGTCGAAAAAATTTAGGTAAAAAATAGTTATAAATTTCTGAAAATTTAAGCATAATAGGACCTTTCAATTATAAGGATAAGCAAACAAATAGAAAATAGGTAAATATAAGATTAAAACATGTTCTGTCATATTTAATACTAAAATATTTAAAAGATGAAATTAAAGGACACAGGTTTAAATGAACATATTTTTGAATGTAATTGAGATATTGGCTTGAAATTTTTTGTAAAGGGTCAAGAATTTCCATATCTAACTAAAAAATGATATTAAGGGATAAATATGGACTAAATTGTTGTAGCTATCTGCGACACTATTAAAATTTTGATATAAATCATAGTTTTAGAAATTTAACAAATATGTAATATATGACAAAATCTTTATTTATGAACAAAACTCAATGAAATCTTCAACGCTTGTTACATTTGTCATCCCAAATAAGAAAATGCAAAAAAAAAAATTGAAAAGGTCAAAGGGCATCCCGCAATTCCCAAAAATAGGAATGAAAATCCCAAAAATGGGATTTTTTACATTTTTGCCCATAGAGTCCACATTTCTTTCAGGGCTGGGAAAATACTTTTGGAGTAAATAGAAAACATATTGAGGTTTCCAAAACTGCTTTCAGTTTTCTGATCCCAGCTTTGGGATTTTAGAACATGTCGCCCAAAGTTGAAGTTTTGATAAAAAATAGGTCATATTCGGAAGGACGCAGTGGCAACATTTTCAAAAAATAGGACAAGTTTTTTACGCCAAAGCGTTCTGCGTAAAGATTCTTTTTAGAAAACTATAAAATTGTTATATGTTCTTAAAGAAAATTTTATTTTATTAATAAAAGAGTTAAGACACATTTTGGGCAAAAAAACGGCAAAAATCTAACTTTTTTGGAATTTTTAAATTAAAAAACGTATATTTTTGGATCTGTAAATGATATTTATCTGAAATTTTTTGTATATTATTGGAAATTTTATTGTCTAACTAACAAGAAAAAATTGAGTCCATTTGGTCCAAAATTACGCCCGGTATTCAAAAAAAGGCGGACCAAGGTATGGTAAATTTTGTATCACTAAATTTTTAAATGCCTATAACTCGGATATTATAAGAGATAAGTAGTATGTCCAAGCATGTTTTTTCAAGATCTCGTAGAGCGCTTTCAGAAAATATAAAAATCTTTGTATTTGGGTGAAAAACAAAAAAATGGCACGAGTTTAAAAATTTTACATGTCGTAGGTACCCTAGTTTGAGCCGCCACAGCTCCGTCCCTGGGGCATCTGGGGGGTTCATCTTCAAAACTTAAACTCGAATACTCCTTGGCTACGCTCATGCCAAATTTTATCCCGATCGGATCAGCCGTTTAGAAATGCCAGATTTATTTCCAAAAAATTTCTATTCTGCCCCACTGTGAGTTGTCCTACATATCGCCCAGCACCGATGTGCCTTGTTGTTTCTATCCTCTATGTGGTGCCTCCATTTTAATTTCCGGTCGAGAATTACACTTAAGTACTTAACTTTGTCTGCCACCGGTATCTTCTTGTCCAGGAAGCAAGGTTCAGTATATGTAGAAATTTTTGTCTTTCTTGTGAAAATACAGATTTCTGTCTTCGCCGGGATAACATTGAGGCCTTTCGGTTGAGCCCGGCTCAAAGCCGTATTCCTCAGCTCTTCTACGCAAGTAATTTGGATCCTATCCCTTTAAAGGAATTACGACATCGTCTGCATAGCAGACAGGTCTAAGTCCTTTCTCGGCTAGTGTCCTTAGGAGGCTATTAATCGTGATAACCCAGAGTAAAGGTGACAAAATGCCACACTGTGGTATACCGCGAAATACCTTTTTCCTGATAGTTATATCGTACATCTCGCAGCTTATCCATCTGTTCCTTAACATGTAGTTGAAGCAGTTACGGAGCACCCGGTCAACATAAAACTGGTCTAGGGATTGGAGAAGAGTGTCAGTGTGCACGCTATTGAAAGCGCCTTCAATGTCAATTCATACCGCCAGTGTATACAGTTTGTTATCCTTACCTATGTAGTGAACAAATTGTATTCTGCTGAAATTTTAATTTAAAATAGATTTTGTTATTTATAATGAAAAACCGGTTAACCGACTTTTTCTGAATTTGAAAAATGTCAACCGGTTTTTTTTCAAATGTCAACTATTCGAACTATTCGAAAACCGGTTTTTTTTTTCAAATGTCAACTATTCGAACTATTCGAAAACCGGTTTTTTTTTCAAATGTCAACTATTCGAACTATTCGAAAACCGGTTTTTGGAAAATGTCGAATAATCGATCACCCATATATAACCATATCAGATGTAGTTACAATTTCCGTGTTAGCCTCCCCTTCCTCCAATATCGGTTCATCTATGTTATTCGATACACCGGGTGGGAAATGAGAGACCATTAGGAGTTTCATTGTCTCCTCCATATCCTCCAGCCTCCTGCCCGTGTCATCTACTATGGATTGCGGTTGGACATGAGTTTTGGATAGAATTTTTTTTATCTTCGATGCGTCATTTACGCTGTCCACCTGTTTACAGAAAGAAGTCTCGTTTGGATTTTCGAACAATTTTCTTATATTCACCAAATGGCAGAATTAATAAAGCCCACCAAGTACAAATTATTATACTATTGAAAATAATATATGGACTATATACTAGACTATATACTAGATTATAGAATAGAATATAGACTAGACTATAGATTGGACTGTAGTCTAGACCATAGTCTACTCTATAGTCTAGTTTATAGTCTATTCTATAATCTAGTATATAGTCTAGTCTATAGTCTAGTCTATTCTTACTAGACTAGCTTATAATCTAGAATATAGAATTTTATAAAACTGAATTTCATTATTTAAGTAAAACAAATTTAAATTTGTTAGATCATAAAATTTTTATTTTTTTCTTTTAACAGAATTAAACGTTTTTTTTATTAACGAATAAATAGCTTGACGTTTTATTTCTCCATCGATGTTTACCGCAGATTCTTCGGTATCCGGTGATTCCCTGCATAAGTTTTTATCTTCGTAAGTATTTTCAAAATAACAATCTTTTTCGAATTTTAACATGTTGTGTAGGATGCAGCAAACTAAAAACCAATCGCAGCACTGCTGATGGCTTTCTTTGTTTGCAACACGTATTCTTAACTCTTTAAGGCTTCCAAATCTTTCTTTAAGAAGACCGAAACAATGCTCTACCCTTACACGATAACGGCTATGCCTTAAAGTGAATTCAATTCGTGAAGATCTGTTTAGTTGCTTTGCGTTACTTCTGTACGGTGTTATTAATGTTTTAGATAGAGGATATGCCGAATCTCCTGCAATCCATTGTTGAGAAGAAAAATACTCATCATTTTTTTTGAAAAGTGTGCTATTTCGATATATGCGAGCATCGTGCCAACTCTCAGGGTGGCCTACCACAACATGCCGTATTCGTAATTTATGATCACATACAACTTGTGCCTTAACTGAGTATATCCGACTTCTGGAAAAATATTGTACGTATTGTTTACAATAGGATCTGCTGCTAATTTTATTTCCGTCCCATCGATATAACCAATGCAGAATGGTAGAAGAACATAAAAGATTCTATTTGTAAAAGCAGATATTGTTCCACCATCTCCAATTCCGAAAATAGATCCAATTTTTTTGAATGTTGCACTTTCCCCAGAAGAACCTAGACGATATAGCACAACAGCCAACTGTAGTTCAACCGAATATTGTTTACATGAATGGGTCTTATTAAATTCCTCAGAGTCCTTTATTATATTAAGCAGCTCTTTATACTGATCTCTACTAATCCTTAGCATTTGCTTAAACCTTTCGTCATCCAAATTTGTAAATACATCGTTACGCCAAATGGCAGATTTGGAAACTGGAACAGAAATTCCACGGCGACAAGACAATACAATGAATATATTTTCTTCAAATTCATCCAAATTGTTTTCAACAGCATTGTCATCATTTAGAATTTCTGGAAACAACAATAATTTAAAAAGTTCATATATATGTATATGTACATACTGAAATGTTTACGTACCCCCATTCCAAATTTTATCTTCAGCAACTTCTTCTTCTATAAATTCAATAATTTTTTCTTTAGCACTTTTCCTAGGCATTTTGAAAACTACTTTTTGAAATTGTTTATGTAGATCAGCTGTTTTAGTGCATAAATTGCAATAGTATTGCGAAGAATGAAATAAATAGAGCGCTCACAATCAAGGACAAAACATTTGCAAGTGCAAACTTATGCAATACAAAACGCATCGAACAACGAATACCACTATTGATTTTCAGCAAGCTTTTTAAAACGTATAAATTCGTCCAAAATATCTGACTTAAGCTTTATTGGCACAACGAATACTTTTCTCGAATAGTCATCGACAAAGGTCAAAATAAAACGATTTCCACAAAAAGGTATTCGATCAGACACGTCCGATAATTGTGTATAACCTTCCAATGTGTCCATTATACATTGATGACGTGTCCTATAGCCATTTTTGGCCAGTAAAAAAAGTAAAAAACGATCGGTTGTAATCCCCGCCTCAAATCTTAAATATGTTTCAATGGGTGGAATATCTAGCAACGTTTCCAGAGCTTTGGTTGAAGTAGTACACATGGCACCACTTATACCCAAGCTGAAATCCCTGTAGTAGTTTGATATTACAATTTTTGTCCAAAGCATTGGTCTAATTACACTTTTTGTCATAGTAGGACTAAGACCCCATTTCATGCCTACAGTTGTCCTACATATCGCCCAGCACCGATGTGCCTTGTTGTTTCTATCCTCTATGTGGTGCCTCCATTTTAATTTCCGGTCGAGAATTACACTTAAGTACTTAACTTTGTCTGCCACCGGTATCTTCTTGTCCAGGAAGCAAGGTTCAGTATATGTAGAAATTTTTGTCTTTCTTGTGAAAATACAGATTTCTGTCTTCGCCGGGATAACATTGAGGCCTTTCGGTTGAGCCCGGCTCAAAGCCGTATTCCTCAGCTCTTCTACGCAAGTAATTTGGATCCTATCCCTTTAAAGGAATTACGACATCGTCTGCATAGCAGACAGGTCTAAGTCCTTTCTCGGCTAGTGTCCTTAGGAGGCTATTAATCGTGATAACCCAGAGTAAAGGTGACAAAATGCCACACTGTGGTATACCGCGAAATACCTTTTTCCTGATAGTTATATCGTACATCTCGCAGCTTATCCATCTGTTCCTTAACATGTAGTTGAAGCAGTTACGGAGCACCCGGTCAACATAAAACTGGTCTAGGGATTGGAGAAGAGTGTCAGTGTGCACGCTATTGAAAGCGCCTTCAATGTCAATTCGTACCGCCAGTGTATACAGTTTGTTATCAAAGGATTCACCTATGTAGTGAACAAATTGTATTCTGCTGAAATTTTAATTTAAAATAGATTTTGTTATTTATAATGAAAAACCGGTTAACCGACTTTTTCTGAATTTGAAAAATGTCAACCGGTTTTTTTTCAAATGTCAACTATTCGAACTATTCGAAAACCGGTTTTTTTTTCAAATGTCAACTATTCGAACTATTCGAAAACCGGTTTTTGGAAAATGTCGAATAATCGATCACCCATATATAACCATATCAGATGTAGTTACAATTTCCGTGTTAGCCTCCCCTTCCTCCAATATCGGTTCATCTATGTTATTCGATACACCGGGTGGGAAATGAGAGACCATTAGGAGTTTCATTGTCTCCTCCATATCCTCCAGCCTCCTGCCCGTGTCATCTACTATGGATTGCGGTTGGACATGAGTTTTGGATAGAATTTTTTTTATCTTCGATGCGTCATTTACGCTGTCCACCTGTTTACAGAAAGAAGTCTCGTTTGGATTTTCGAACAATTTTCTTATATTCACCAAGTTTACTACGATACTCATCCAAGTATACTGCGGTCTTTTTACACTTTGCCCGGTTAAATAGTTTGCGAAGAGTCTTGCCATGTTCTGGATCTCCCCAGTTACCCATGCTTTCTCTTGGCCAGATCTCCGCTCTCGCAGAGGGCAGCTGTCCTCGAACGATTCAACCAGGGCACTTGTGAGCATTTCTACTTTGGCGGCTATGTCGTTTATAAGCTCCTCTGCACATATAGTTATATCTAATACTTCTTTTCTGATTCTATTGACGAAGGTAGCTTTACTACCTATGTTCAATGTGATCAAGTCTTTAGAATTAAGGAAATCCATAAGGACTTGTCCTCAGCGATTGGTGTTTGTACTACCCCAAGCTATATGATGGGAGTTGGCATCACAACCTATTAATGATTATTAATATTAATATTAGTGATTTAATGCAGAAACCTTGTTGCGAATCGTCCAATGTTCCTAGATTAAAGCTATATGTATCTTACCTATATTTATTTTAGCCATCAAAGCGTTGGTAGCCGTCTCGTTCCGATCGAGGTTTATTTGGATAACTTCAATCATGGTCATCGATTAAACTGTCTTCCGGCGAGTTAGTGGTCACCTCCTCGCTCTTTGGATTTGACTCCTCCGGGAAGCCTGATGTGGCTATTGATGCAGAGGAATAGCAGTCTTTTTAACTGGCACCATCCCGATTTTGGAAAGCTCCGCTCTTCTGGCGAGTGAGTGATTTCCTCCTCACTTTTAGGATTTGGTTCCTCATCGTTACCAGTACTGGCTAATGATGCTTTGGGCACCATCTTAGCTATTTCTGCGTCCTTGTCGGGGCCAGTTGTGAAAGCCCTTTCAATCAGTGCCTTCCCAATATTAGAAAGGGCAGCTGCACTCTTTTCTGGCGAGTTAGTGGTAATCTCCTCGCTTTTACGATTTGACTCCTTAATGTTACCAGTAGTGGCTAATGATGCTGTGGGCACCGTCTTAGGAATTTTAGTGTCCAATTCCAATTGGTACCTTCCCAATTTTGAATATGGCAGCTTTAGACGCGAAATAAGCCCTACCTTTGTTCTGGGCAAGACTAGCCATGGAGTTCTGATCGATACCTATTACAAATAAAGTTCCCTCATCTTCTTCTTTCCTGTAAAAGACATCCCATTTTTCCACGGCCAGTTCAGCATTTTGGCTTCCAAGAATTTCCAATATACGCTCATTAGCCAATTTACTGCCCCATCCTTTTATGTAGACAGTGGACTTTAAGAGCACCGGAAGATCCCTCTTCTTTACCAGTCCCAGCTTAGCGCCGTCCCAGGGAGGGGGATACTTTCCACCAAGTTCATCAGGGTGCCAGCACATTGATGAGATGCCAACCTCAGCAACATCACGCCCATGCTGAACTCGCAGCTCACGCTCTTTATTGGTTGTTTACCCTTTGAACCGATTACGTGGTCCACTATCCAATTGTTGACCAGATCTTCTTCCTTATTCTGTTGGTCTATTGGAATTTTGGCTGTTGGATAACCGGCATCGTATACTGTATAGCAGAGATCGTCCCGGTGTCTTCTCTTGACAACTTTAGCGTAAGATGGCGGTTCTTTTCCTTTTCCACCGTCTAGCGTTCATATTTGTATTTTTCCAGTTTTTAGTCCGCGGGAATACAAGATTCCCATTGCTGGACAGTCTGCCATCCATCAGCTTAAGTGAAACTATAGCTGGTAGAGATAGATTGTCCATCAACGCCATATCCGCCACCAGGGGACGCGCTCTGTAGGAAAAACTGGAAAAATAGGATTCTCTTATGCCCAATTTCCCACCAAAGTTTAAACGGTCAGATCCATTTTTTACATTTTCTGCAAAAATCGATGCGCTGAATTTGAATTATTTTTACAATTATGTGAATTTTTTTTTCAAATATAACATATTTAAAAACTATTTTTAATATTTTTCAAATATTTAGCTGAAACCCGCTATAACTTTTGCGCCCCTCGATCAAAATGATTAACGCGAACAGATTCATCACTTGTTATGGTCTTTTTATATTCACAGAAAATATTTTGAATGAGCCACCAAAAAAAAAATTTTTTTTGTTTTTTTTTTTTAACTCTAAAATTAAAAAACTTTGATAATTTCTCATATATATCAGTTGAAAGGTCTTATTATTTACATTCTAATAATTTATAAAACAGTAGTATTAATTCGAATATAATGATTGATTCGAATTTTCTTCTTATAGAAATATACTTTTAAGTTACTTTCGGATGATAGTTAGAAGCGTGCATCCATTTTGCTTAAACAAAAAACATGACTGTTGATTTTTTTTTCATCTGGAAGTATACGTTTTAGTGACTTCTGAATGAGAGTTGGGTGAGAACACACATTTAACAATAACAAAATATATTGTTTCCTAATTTGTATCTTCTTAATTTGTATGTTTATGTCACTTCTGGAAGACAGTTTGAAGAGTGTTCACATTAATGTTGTATTTTATTCATCTGGAAGTGTGGATTGTAGTCACCTGGACGATTGTCAGACGAGAGCACATATTTTACAAAAACAAAATACATTGATTTCTAGTTTTCGACGTCTGGAAGTATACTTTTAGGTTACTTCCGGATGATAGTAAAAAGAGTACAGAAACAAAAAAATAAAAATAAATAATGCTGAAATTTTGCTAAGTTCAATGATGTTTTGTGTTTTGTCCTGTCATGTTCAGTTTTAATTTTTCATTGTAAAACTTAAATTAGTTATTTAATTTAATATTCATAGAAAAATAGTGTAATAAATATATTGTGAATTTTAAGTAAATAAATAAACAAATGACAGTGTTGTGTTAAAAATCAACTGTTAATAAACATTTAAAAAGGTTTTGTTAATTGGAGAAATTTATTAAATAAATATCAAAAAGTATTTATTTTCAAGGTTTAGGAGTTATAGACATTTTAAGATTTTTTCAAGTTATACATTTGATATAACATTTCGAAAAGCTTTCAAGCCATATAGTAACATATAGGCGAAAGAGATTGTCAAAGACCTAAGTCCCCTGTCAAAGACCTAACTGGTGAGAATGTATTAGTAGAAGCACAAAAGTAAACACAGTTGTTCAAAAGGTACTAAATAATAAACGTATTTTTGCTACGCCACAGTGGGGCAGAATGGAAATTTTTTGGAAATAAATCTGGCATTTCTAAACGGCTAATCCGATCGGGATAAAATTTGGCGTGAGCGTAGCCAAGGAGTATTCGAGTTTAAGTTTTGAAGATGAACCCTACAGATGCCCCAGGGACGGCGCTGTGGCGGCTCAAAGTAGGGTACCTACGACATGTAATTGTAATTTTTAAACTCGTGCCATTTTTTTGTTTTTCACCCAAATACAAAGATTTTTATATTGTGTGAAAGCGCTCGACGAGATCTTGAAAAAACATACTACTTATCTCTTATAATATCCGAGTTATAGGCATTTAAAAATTGAGTGATACAAAATTTACCATACCTTGGTCCGCCTTTTTTTGAATACCGGGCGTAATTTTGGACCAAATGGACTCAATTTTTTCTTGTTAGTTAGACAAGAAAATTTCCAATAATATACAAAAAATTTCAGATCAATATCATTTACAGATCCAAAAATATACGTTTTTTAATTTTAAAATTCAAAAAATTTTAGATTTTTGCCGTTTTTTTTGCCAAAAATGTGTCTTAACTCTTTTATTAATAAAATAAAATTTTCTTTAAGAACATATAAAATTTTATAATTTCGTAAACCTCAATATGTTTTCTATTTACTCCAAAAGTATTTTCCCAGCCCTGAAAGAAATGTGGACCCTAAAAAAGCAAAAAAGTAAAAAATCCCATTTTTGGGATTTTCATTCCTATTTTTGGGAATTGCTGGATGCCCTTTGACCTTTTCAATTTTTTTGCATTTTCTTATTTGAAATGACAAATTTAACAAGCGTTGAAAATTTCATTGAGTTTTGTTCATAAATAAAGATTTTGTCATATATTACATATTTGTTTAATTTCTAAAACTATGATTTATATCAAAATTTTAATAGGATCGCAGATAGCTACAACAATTTAGTCCATATTTATCCCTTAATATAATTTTTTAGTTAGATGTGGAAATTCTCGACCCTTTACAAAAAATTGCATTCAAAAATATGTTCATTTAAACCTGTGTCCTTTAATTTCATCTTTTTCATATTTTAGTATTAAGTATGACATTTGATGTTGAATAAAATATTTGGACAATTTTTAAAAATTATTTAGTTAATTATTTTATTGAAGACTATAACATTGTATATACAATAAAAAAATTATAATTTTATTATGAGCCACGCACAACAACACCTAAATCACCCCACACAAATCACCTTTCCCGCCCACCGAAACATAAAACACAATTTAATACAATATCATCAGTTAGTATAATAGCTATTTTTATTTGAACTGTTTATCTTAAACATAATACAATTAATTCTTACAACCTACTTATATAGTTAATTCCTAACACTACTTATTTTCTATAAAATAATCTGTCATATCGGTATACATATCCAGAAGGTAATATAAGTCCTTTAAATCTTCCTTGTTTTGAGATGATAGAGTTTCATAACAAATCCATCTTTTTCGCATAGTTGAAAGAACAGGATCAGAAGATAGAAGTAAACTATTAAAAATATCTTCATTCTGTGATTGCCTGGAGCATTTTCTTGAGCTGAATAGTTGAACATGCTTAAAATCTCGATTCCTCGCTTCCTGGGCTTCTTCTGTTAACTCTCCAAGTGGAAGAATATTCGATTCAATTATTATTTGACCATGACACAATACTTTGTGTACTATTGGTGTTAGTTCCCTCCATGGATACATAGATACAAGTAATTTAGAAATTTCAGATGTATATTCCCCAAATCGATTTCCATTAATTTTATGTTTACTATTCAGTGCCATTAAAATAGTGTTAACTCTTCGAAGCAACTCCTTGTCGATTCCAGTTATTTTTGAAGTAATTTCAAAATCACGAAAAAACCTTCTCGCCGTATTACCGTCATTTGTACTACCGCAACTTGGAAGTGGTTTGTCGATGTTTAATCCTATCTGAACTTTAAATTCTTCTTGGATTTTGCTTTTTTCCGCAGCTCTCAGTTCTTTCAATTCTTCATTATTTTTTGTTGATTTAGTAAGATTCTCTGGCACACTTCTATATTTGAGGTCGTATGCTATGTGTAAAAAGTAATCCAAAAATCGTATTCTGGCATGAAGTGGTGAAATTCCGAAAGACAGGACTTCTTCATTAATACTTCTGCTTTTGTTTATATTTGAGAATTGCGACTTTTTCTCATTACATATTGAGCATCTCCAGAAGGAAGAAGTTTCTGTTATGGCATTGCTGACCTTTCCATCAATCATTGTTAAGCTTAGCTGATATGATACGTTAATAGAGAATTCCTTTATTTTTATGCAAATGGGCTCCAGTGCATTTATTTCATCTTTAAATATTCCACTATATCTTTTGTTGTTTTCTTTGACTCCTTTATATATTCAAATCCAATGGGTCTACAAAAATTTTCTGAACGCGGAATTGTATTGATCCATATATCTTCAAATGAATTTCCGATGCTTGACGATGATGGATTAATGGATGATGAATTCGTAATGGCACTAATGATGACATAAATACACTTTTGTAGTCTGCTAATGTCCGACTTCCACAAGCTTGTTTGTATTCTGGAAGTGCTGATAAACCGTCACATCCCCACTTACACATTAAGACAACATCACAGTTATGAATTTTCCTTAGTTGGTCTTCTGAAAAGTCTGACACAATTCTTGATGCTGTGTTTTCGAGCAAAGATGATATATCAATACAAGCTTCCATATCATTAACAGCAATAGGTGATGGTAGGATAGTTTGTTTTTTTCCTGGATCGCTTTGTATGATGGTAATATATTGTGTCCTTTTTCATGCAAAGCTTTCCTTAATATTTGGTACTTATTTCGACTGAGACCCAGTTCCAACATAAGCGCTATTGCTTCCTCTTCAGTAAAAACAAAATTTAAATCGAAATTTCTTTTGATTTCCATCCACAGACTTACTTTTTACATCAAAAAGTTTTCAATTTTTGATAGGCCTGTTTTATCTACTTTTATTCTATATGTAGTTTTTATATAATTTGAAATGTCTTCAATTCTTTCTGGCCCTTTTGAAGATACACTCCATAAAACGGAACACAACTCTTCGTACTTTAATGTAATCTTCATTGTAGATTTATTAAATATGGTACTTAAAATCTGAGAAGTTTACATATATACCAATTCTTGTCATTTCCGATACAGGTATTCCAAAGTAAAAAATTACGAATTGTCTACCTATTAACATTTAGGACTATATTACTATAACCTGTAATTCAGTCATTGATATTTCTTATTAGTGAATGAATCGAAATTATCATTACCTGTATATTCTTACCTACATGATCTTAAACGAAACAGAACGAAATGATCTGTCGAAAAAATTTAGGTAAAAAATAGTTATAAATTTTTGAAAATTTAAGCATAATAGGACCTTTCAATTATAAGGATAAGCAAACAAATAGAAAATAGGTAAATATAAGATTTAAATATGTTCTGTCATACTTAATACTAAAATATGAAAAAGATGAAATTAAAGGACACAGGTTTAAATGAACATATTTTTGAATGTAGTTGAGATATTGGCTTGCAATTTTTTGTAAAGGGTCGAGAATTTCCATATCTAACTAAAAAATGATATTAAGGGATAAATATGGACTAAATTGTTGTAGCTATCTGCGACCCTATTAAAATTTTGATATAAATCATAGTTTTAGAAATTAAACAAATATGTAATATATGACAAAATCTTTATTTATGAAATTTTCAACGCTTGTTAAATTTGTCATTTCAAATAAGAAAA
Organism: Lucilia sericata; assembly: GCF_015586225.1. NCBI lineage: Eukaryota > Metazoa > Arthropoda > Insecta > Diptera > Calliphoridae > Lucilia > Lucilia sericata. Next base: position 308,325 of record NW_023994426.1, on the reverse strand, counting down.
TGAAAAAAAAAATTGAAAAGGTCAAAGGGCATCCCGCAATTCCCAAAAGTAGGAATGAAAATCCCAAAAATGGGATTTTTTACTTTTTTGCCCATAGGGTCCACATTTCTTTCAGGGCTAGGGAAATACTTTTGGAGTAAATAGAAAACATATTGAGGTTTCCAAAACTGCTTTCAGTTTTCTGATCCCAGCTTTGGGATTTTAGAACATGTCGCCCAAAGTTGAAGTTTTGATAAAAAATAGGTCATATTCGGAAGGACGCAGTGGCAACATTTTCAAAAAATAGGACAAGTTTTTTACGCCAAAGCGTTCTGCGTAAAGATACCTTTTAAAAAACTATAAAATTGTTATATGTTCTTAAAGAAATTTTTATTTTATTAATAAAAGAGTTAAGACACATTTTTGGCAAAAAAACGGCAAAAATCTAAAATTTTTTGAATTTTTAAATTAGAAAACGTATATTTTTGGATCTGTAAATGATATTGATCTGAAATTTTGTATATTATTGGAAATTTTGTTGTCTAACTAACAAGAGAAAATTGAGTCCATTTGGTCCAAAATTACGCCCGGTATTCAAAAAAAAGGCGGACCAAGGTATGGTAAATTTTGTATCACTAAATTTTTAAATGCCTATAACTCGGATATTATAAGAGATAAGTAGTATGTTTTTTCAAGATCTCGTCTTTCACACAATATAAAAATCTTTGTATTTGGGTGAAAAACAAAAAAATGGCACGAGTTTAAAAATTTTACATGTCGTAGGTACCCTACTTTGAGCCGCCACAGCGCCGTCCCTGGGGCATCTGCAGGGTTCATCTTCAAAACTTAAACTCGAATACTCCTTGGCTACGCTCACGCCAAATTTTATCCCGATCGGATCAGCCGTTTAGAAATGCCAGATTTATTTCCAAAAAATTTCCATTCTGCCCCACTGTGCTACGTTTTTTTTGTGTGTTATTAATGGGATTTCATATACTAGTGAATGAATATATTAGTTAATTTCTTTTTTTCAAAAGATATTTTATTAACACTTATTTTTGTTATTTTTTCTCCTTTAACGGAAAAAAAGAATGGGATACACTTTTTTCATTTTCAATACGAAAATTTACAACTTTTCTTTTTTCAGTTTTAATTAAAATGAAATGTCAAAGAATAAAAAATATTTTTTTTTGTTTGTAAAATATAAATTATTTTCGGGGTTTTAAATACATTAAAAGTGTCGCATAAAATAAAAAATATTAAGTTTAATTGATAAGAAAAACTATTAAGTGATAGTATCCTCGCAATTTCGCGAAGAATTTTTGAATTTTTGTGAGTACGTTTAGTTCTCTCAAGTGTGTTTAATTCTCTCAGAACTCGTCTGTGTGAAGAGAATAAAAAATTTTGCTTGACAACCCCTTCAGTTTCGCCTATATACCTACTATATGTTTCAAGCGATTTATTTTAATGCTATACTCACAATTGGGACGAACGACGATTTTTTCGGAACGAATTTTCGTCGTCAGATATAGAACACACTAAAGTATATGAAAATACACACAACCAGTGCATATGACGAAATTCGTCGTACGTAACGAACTGTGCTATAGGTTTATATCTATTTCATTCGCAGACGAACGACGAATAAATTGGTTTAGAGTAACCGTTTTTATTTCTGGTTTTAATTTATTTTTTAAATAAAGTACATTTTTGTTCTAAAAAGCGGTTTCTTGTATATTTATCAGTATATAAATTAAATGTATACTATTCTTATTAATATACATACAGTATTGTTCGAAACCTAAGCAACTTTTTTTGGCATTGTATACAAAGAGCTATATTTTCTATTTTAATTGATTTATTCAAAATTATATAATTGATAATAATAATATTATGTGTCTACATTACAGTAACAACAACAAAAGTTTAATTCCATTTCGCTGTGAGTTACAAGAAAATAATAACTGAATTAACTCCATAAATAGCTGTTCGAAACTTAAGCAACTTTTTGATCTTCTTATGAAAATCCTCGGTCCTTTTGAGTTCCAAACACCTTTATGGAATAGATTAGTAACTAGTGTAGTTCGTAATTAATCCCAATCGGATTTTAAGCCATTCGCCAGCTGTAATGTTTTATAAAACTGCGAGGTTCGACCCAGCGCTTTAGAATGCCGAACAGCATCTCCAAGGGATTTGAGTCAGGAGCTTTTGATGGACAATCAAAGAATTTGGGTCCCGTTATACGATAACTACTCTTAGATCAACTTTGCCAAAGGTTTTGGTTCATTATCATGCTGAAAATAGCAATGAAGTAAGTTATTCTGTTCAATGTACTTAATCCTATGGTTCATTTTGTTGGCCAAAAATGTCCCAGAAAGTAAAACCATCCAATGTTATTTGTCCTCCATGCTTTTTTAAGTCTATAATGTACGATGATGTAACCGCATATGAATCCCGCAGTGACATGGCACAGAGTTTACTTAAAGAAATTCGATTTTTTCAAAAATTTTGGGTAGAATACTGAAATAGATTACGCAAGACTAATAAAAACAGTTTTATTTACAAACGGGTCCACATTTTCCTTCTTAAATTCAAACAGAGTATGCGAGGCTCAAAGGCTGAAAGAAATATTACAATATACCCTTTTAGTAAAGGCCCAATAATGAATGGAAAGCAAAAATTTAGGGCTGTGACCACGTTTTTTGAAGAGAAGAGTTAGTCCTAATGTTGAAAGACAAACAAAGTTGGATTGTTTTTCCTTTTGGGACGTTTTTCGCCAACAAAATGAATCATATGATTGAGTACACCGAACAGAACAACTTTATTGCGATTTTCAGCATGATAATGAACCAAAACCTTTGGCAAAGTTGATCTAAGAGTTGTTATCGGGTAATAGGACCCAAACTGTTTGATTGCTCATCAAAATTTCCTAACTCAAAGCCCTTAGAGATGCTGTTCGGCGTTTTGAAGTGCTGTTTCGGAACTCGCCGTTTTAGAAAACATGCAGGGGCGAATAGCTTAAAATCCGATTGGGATTCATTACGAACTACACTAGTAACTAATATATTCCATAAAGGTGTTTGGAACTCAAAGGGACCAAAGATTTTCATAAGAAGATCAAAAAGTTGCTTAAGTTTCGAACAGCTATTTATGGAGTTAATTCAGTTATTATTTTCTTGTAACTCACATCGAATTGGAATTAGAATTTTGTTGTTGTTATTATAATGTAGACACATAATATTATTATTATCAATTATGTAATTTTGAATAAATCAATTAAAATAGATAATATAGCACTTTGTATATAATGCCAAAAAAAGTTGCTTAGTTTTCGAACAATACTGTATATATGGATACACGTAACTTTAGGAGCACTTCACACTCTCCTGGACAAGAAATAAGTTTGGGATTTTTTAGTTTATATTATTTTAAGACCTTTTTAATTATTTAAAATATTTTTTATAAGTTTTGTTATAGTTTTTATTAAAAAATTTTTATTAAGAAAAGAGATTTTTATTTTTTTTTTATTTGGTCAAAAATTGATTTTTTTATTATACTAAAAATATACATAAATTAGTTTTTTCTTTATGAAAACATATCAAGCACCTACAGAAATCTTCATTTTAATACATTCCGTTAAAAGTTATAAGATTTTTTAAAAGTTGCATGTATCTATATGGATACAAATTAACGTTTTGGTGTAAAAAATAAACAAACATTGTCATTTGAATTCACATGCTGATACGGTACAAACGTTGCAAATGACGTTGCAATGACGTTGCAAATGGCCTCATTGCTCGATCCAATCAGCAAGCATGCTCTCGTAAACGTGGGCGTCCAAAAGCGTGCTCAAATGATATTTCAGTAAGTGCTTCAACATCCGGTAAAAGCCGAAAAATAACTCCAGCAAATTCTGTGCGATATGACGGAAACCAACATTGGCCGGAACATGTGACTGATAAAGGCAGATGTAAATATAAGGACTGTAAGGGTCAAACAAGATATAAATGTTCCAAGTGTGATGTTCGTCTATGTGTACCGAATGGATCCAGAAATTGTTTTAAGGATTATCATTATTTATCGATGGAATAAATTATATTTTATTATAAATTATGTATTAATCAAAATTGCATTAATCTTTTTTTAACTGCATGAATTATTTATTTTTATTTTATACAAAAAATTTATCTTATGTTTATAAATAAAAAAATAAATAAAAAAAACTTTATTATCAAATTAATAAAATTTTTGCATTTTTCTTTCCCTTATAGTAAATTTGTATCCATATGGATACATTCTAAAAAACACATTTGGGGTAAAAAATTTTAAAATTTTTTTAGTGATTATTGTTTCTAGGGTCAATAGTAGTATAAATCCAAAAAAATAGTTTTTTTGAACCAGCCAATAAAAACTTGTAGCGAAAGGGTTAAAAATAAAAAAAAAGAAAAGCAGAGAATTGAAAGAAAGATTCGCAGTGCGTAAAGTTTTATTGTGCTCCAATCGACGAATTTACGCAACAATTTTTTGTGGAATCGTTCGTCGTGCTAAGCTAGATTCGCCGTTCGTCCTAATTGTGCATATATCATAAGAGATACTCAACGGGTTCAGGAATCCACCATAAGTTGCTCTGTCATCCAGACACATCTGTTGAGATGGCAACAGCACCCGAGAGAGAATCCAGACATATATGGCATATGGTGGTATATCAGTTCTTAAACCAACATTCTCTCCCCTCGAATTTGGGTTTACATGGATCGCGAAGGAACCTCAACCAACTAACCAACCAGGACAAGTCCTGCGGGCAACTGGCCACCCGTAGTGCCAGATTATATGGTGCTCTGGTCCGACCCCATTCCAAGGAAAGGCAGAGGATACATTTGATCATAACCACTTTATAGTCCCGGCAGATTACAGTTATTGGTATCACCTCTTATCCCGGAATAACACCAAGATGGAGACTTCACATGCCCCGGGGGGATATTCTGTGAGAATTCAGACGTATTATATCCAAAATGCATTCAAATGAGGCGGTGAAATTAACACGAGGTAAGCGTAGTGCAGGAATTGTCGCCAGTTTGTCTAAGTTTTCTTTTGTTGTTTATTTCAGATTATTTCTTGGTACATGTCCATAAATTCTCCGGTAAATACTAGGAGTTTTCATCAGCTATGATTGGTTTGCATACATATTACACACATTTAATTTACATATATTACTTATAACACCCCGTAACAATTTTGAAAAAAAGCTTTCACACATGGAAAAGTTGATATGCATGTGAAAATAGATTCCATTTATAACAATTCTGCGTACTCCGATTTTTATAATCAGCTCTTATGTCCTTATAAAAGGACTTCAAAGTTTAAAGGAATATTTTAAATATTTATAAACGAATATTTAAAATATTTATATGTATTGTATGATGCTAATATTGGTATCAAATGAAAGCTGGGAATCTGTACATTCTATCTATATTATTTTTTGACTCACTTAGGGAAAAAATCTAAAATGAAATTAAATTTAAAATTTTCTCACTTTCGAAACAAAAATATTTAACTACCTTTTTGTGACAAATTTTCTTAAAGCTTCCATTTCTTTTTTAATCCTGATGAATTGAAATAAATCATATTATTTTGAACCAGAGTTTCTCAGCTTCATTTGATATTAATATTAATACCAACTTTTTTATATAAATTTGGAATTCCATCTTTTGAAATCGTATGTCCTTTTAACTTTGAAGTCCTTTTACAGGGGCATAAGAGCTGATTATGAAAAACTGAGTACACAGAGTTAATACAAATGGTCCACAGTTTCCTGTACATATAGACTTTTGTGTGAATATGATTGTTGCATGGTGTAATTTGAAAGTTATATTCAATAAAAACATAATAATTATGGAAAAATATGAGTATTTTTATTCGAAATTTAGTTAAATCTTGAATTGGGATAATTAATTTTTTAGTCGATATTTGAAATAAAAATAATTACGAAATTACTCAAATCCATTAATTTTTTTTTGAAATATGCTACCGAATCCAATTACATAAATTAATTACAATAATTGAATTTTTTACCTCTTATATTCCAATTAACATTTTTAATTTTCAGTTAATCAATAGTATCATTTTAATGATTAGAGCAAAATCAAAACTTTTTTAAGCAATGAGCAATTTTATAATGGAAATTAATTTTTATTTTTTTCTGTGTATAAGGTGAAAAGAGATGGAAATACATCTTTTAAATATCCCGTGGTTCATTATACATTTTCTTTTGTTGATTTTTCGTAAAATTTATTTTGTTTGCCTCTGCCATATTGTTAAAATCAACTGATTCCAGTCTATGATAGTCTATGACGAACAAATAAACAAAGATTTAAATACCGCAGTTTAAATGTGTTTAAACCATGGCTGTAAAATTTTGATTACGATTAATAATCAATTAAATTATCAAAAATAATCGTAATGATTATTTAATTCTCTGGTATAAAATTTCTGATTATTAATTGATTACGATTAAAATTAATCTAAAAATAATCAGGATTAATTTAAATTAATGAAAATAATCAGAATTAATCAAATAATTAATTTGATTATTTTAAAGGATTAATTTCGATTATTTTTGATTAATATCAATATATTTGCTACAATTCTCTGTCTTTTTACATTACGTGTAATGGAAAACTGTTTTCCAAGTTACACACTATTCAATTATGTGACTTTTTTTTATTGAAAATAATATATTTATCAAGTATATTTCGTTTGAAAATCTTGATCTCAGTACAACATATTAGAAAAAAAAATGAATGCAATCTTTTCGAAATGGGTCTCAAAAAATCCATAATATTTAGCGTATTACCGGAAAAATAATTAAATTTTTCTTAGAGCTTTTTTTTGGGAGGAAATTATACTAAATATATAGAAAATAATCAAAATTAATCCATGAAAATAATCAACTAATTTTTTTATTAATTTTGATTTATTATTTTCATTAATTCCAATTAATCCCTGATTATTTTTAGATTATTTTTAATCGTAATCAATAATTAATTAAAAAAATTAAAAATAATCGTTAATTAATCATTAATTTCACCTTTATAATAAAAATAATCTAATTACTAATGATTACGATTATTAATCATTATTTTACAGCTATGGTTTAAACCAGGGTTTCAAAAAACTGCTAATTGCAGTCGCAAATTACTAAATATTTGACTAAATTTAGTACCATGCTTAAAAAATAGTAACTAGTTAAAATTTCCCCTTACAAGCTAACTGAAGTCAGTCAACTGTGTCAACACATTGCTGCAATCAAGCCGACGTAATCAAGCCGACTGAACAATAAAACTTGATGGGTTGTTTGTTCATTAAGACTTTGTTATTGTATGCAATTTGTTTTAGTATATTGTATGTTTTTGTGTTTAAATTTGACAAAAGTAAACAAAGTAATTAATAATTATTGATATTAGAAATTGTTAATTAATTTAAAATTTATAAAATTATAAATTACTATACTTATAAATTTAGATATTTTCTTTAAATAAAAATTGATTTAAATTTAAGCATTTTGATGATTTTTTTGTGAGATTTTGTTATTGTATGTATGTATGTATGTATATTAGGGTGGGTCGAAAATAGGCTTTTCACTCGGATCAACTTCTAATAGTGAAATTATGTTGTATTTTAACGTCAAATGGAAGACTGTAAAATATTATTCAATTATTTTGAGGGTAAGTGCCCGCGCATCGCCGCCAAAGTTTGTAAATGCGTTTATATGGGAAAAATGGCACTTTTTGGAGTATTTTCACAAAATGAGGCTTTAAGTATTAATTATTGCAGCATTTTATAGCAAAATCGTAATGTCTACAAAATTGTCTTTCCAAAAAGTTGGAAAAACTCAAAATTGGTTAAAAAATATAAAAGTAAATATAAGAAAATTTTTGTTAGTTTTGAAAAATTTTACAAAAAAATATTATGTTTATCTTTAAGGTTCATAAATGTGCTAGTACGAATTTTTGTTCAAATTGGATAACGCTTACTCGGTTTAGTCTGTGGTCAAAAAAGGGCCATTATTTTAAAAATTAAAGTTTTCTATGCTGGATATTATAAAGGATATATATAAGAATTAAACACAGAAAGAATGAGCTTAATACCTCTCATAGTTTTACCGTACCTGCGATGTGAATTTGAAGGATTTCGGGAAAAAGGCAATTTTTGCCAATAATTAAGTAAAAACAATTTAGAGTGCTATATTCGGCTATGACGAATCTTAAATACCCTCCACCAGCAAACAACTTTTTATTGAAACCCATCTAACTATCTAATTTTAGATAACTTGCCAAATTTTTTGTCGAACTAATTTTGATTAGGTCCAGAAAAATGTATATTAATACGCCAGTTCGAAAACATTTTAATAGAATGATGTATCTATATACAGAATATGGGAGTTGTGACCAATTATGGACTGATCAGGAAGCAATTTCATATAATGATTTATATGCAGAAAAAGATCAAGTCAAATTTTACTCCAATAGCTTTATTAATCAATGAAATATGTGCGTTTAAGTGACTTTATGAAGTGGACTTTATATTGGAGCTATGAGCAATTAAGGGCCTATCCGGAAAAATTTCGCAGAGTGATTCATCATATTTTATATTTTATCAAGATATCTTTATTTGATAATTAAATATGTGCGTTTAAGGGATTTTTTGAAGTGGACCTATTACCAAATATGGACCGATCCAGAAAAAATTTGGTACAATGTTTTATATGCCTATTCGCAAAAAATTTCGTAGAGTGATTAATGTCAAGATAAAACATATTTGTGTCGAATTTTCTCAAATTAACTTTATTTGACAATGAAATATGTGAGTTTAAGTGACTCTCAGAAGTGGACCTTATATAGAAGCTATGACCAATAATGGACCGATCCGAGAAAAAATTGGTAGAATGATTCATATGTACACAAAACTTATTCAAGTCGAATTTTACCCCTATAGCTTTAGAATTCAATGAAATATATGCGTGTAAGTGATTTTCGGAAGTGGACCTTATATGGGAACTATGAAGAAATTATGGGCCCATTCCGGAAACATTTCGCAGAGTGATTCATATTTGGACAAAACATGTTTGTGTCGAATTTTATCAAGTTAGCTTTATTTGATAATGAAATATGTGCTTTTAAGTGATTTTCGTAAGTGAACCTTATATGGGAGTTATGACCAATAATCGACCGACCCGTAAAAAATTTATAAAATGATATAAAATGTACGTACACAAAACATATTCAAGTCGAATTTTATCCCAATAGCTTTAGAATTCAATGAAATATATGCGTTTAAGTGATTTTCGGAAGTGGACCTTATATGGGAGCTATGACCAATTATAGGCCTATCCGGAAAAAATTTCGTAGAGTTATTTATGTTTAGGCAAAACATATTTGTGTCGAATTTTGTCAAGATAGCTTTACTTGACATTGAAATATGTGCTTTTAAGTGATTTTCGGAAGAGGGCCTTATATGGGAGCTATGACCAATAAGGGACCGATCCGTAAAAAAAATTGTGAAATGATTTGAGTGCACACAAAACATATTTCTGTCGAATTTCATCAAAATAGCTTTACAATTCAATGAAATATATGCGTTTTAGTGATTTTCGGAAGTGGACCTTATATGGGAGCTATGACCAATTATGGGCCTATCCCGAAAAATATTCGTAGAATGATTCATGTTTAGGTAAAACATATTTGTGTCGAATTTTATCAATATAGCTTTATTTGGCATTGAAATATGTGCTTTTAAGTGATTTTCGGAAGTGGGCCTTATATGGGATCTATGACCAATTATGGACTTGTGTCGAATTTCATCAAAATAGCTTTAGTTTACAATGTAATATGAGCTTTTAAATGATTTTCGGAAGTGGGCTTTATATGGGAGCTATGACCAATAATGGACCGATCCGTAAAAAATTCGGTAGAATGATTTGTATGTATACAAAACATATCCAACTCGAATTTTATCACAATAGCTTTATTCATCAAAGAAATATGTGTGTTTAGCTGATTTTCGGAAGTGGACCTTATATGGGAGCTATGACCAATTGTGGACCGACTGAGATCTACGTTGACAGTATGATTTCTGTTCATATTATATTTACATGTACAAACTTTCGTGTTGATACCGATATATTTGAGGGAGTTATTAACGATAAACTAATTTCCGGGAATATATACCTTTGTATGGGGGCTATGGGATCGATTGTAAAGATTTTGAATATAATTCATCACTGCCCTGAAAAAATAATGTGTGACAAAATTCATCGAAATATATTTGAAATATGAAAAAAACGTAATTTTTTTCGAGGTAGTCTGAAATTTGTACTCATAACTTTTTACGTTGTGAACCGATTTTGCTGATTTTCAACACCAAACTGCTTAGGATAATAATAAATATTTTGGGTGAATTTGGTTTATTTCCTTTGCTTAGTTTTAACGTGAGCGTGTTTTACACAGACAGACAGACGGACATAGCTAAATCGACTCAGAATTTGATAAGGACCCAGAATATATATACTTTGTTGGGTCTTAGATGAATATTTCTTGGTGTTACACACGGAACGACAAACTTATATATACCCTCTATCACCACTGATGGTGGTGGAGGGTATAATTATATTATTACCAATTGTTGCTTAATTTTGATCAAGTAAATTGCGATTATTATTTCCGAGTCCATGGAAAGTTAGTTCTAATCAAATTTTCGAAACTAAAAATCATTAACCCTCTAAACACCGGGGTCAAAATCAAATTTTTGAATTTTATGTTCTTGAAGAAATAAGAGCATGATGTTGTTAAATTGTTGATGGATATTGATGAAACTTCTTAGAAGTTATTTTTACTACATTCAAATAATACGATAAACGAAATACTGGATATATATCCATTAAATCTTTAAGAAAATTAATTTTAGAAAATTCCTTTTTAAAAGTGTTTTTTGTAGTGTTTAAAAAATCGGTCTTGAATTGACCCCAAGTATGACAGAGGGTTAATTTTTGTAGAAGTTTGATTCCTAGATTTCTGGATATATTTTCGTGTAGTTTGTCAAAATGAATTCATAATTAAATACACAATATTTTGCTATTTTTAATGAAGAATATTAAATATACAAAAACTTGATTTTGACCCCGGTTTTTAGAGGGTTAATGATTTCGGAAATTTTTATCAGAAATAACTTTTCATGGACTCGGAAATAATAATCGCAATTTAATTGATCAAAATTAAGCAACAATTGGTAATAATATAATTTTTACTTAATTATTGGCAAAAATTGCCTTTTTCCGGAAATCCTTCAAATTCACATCGCAGGTACGGTAAAATTATGAGAGGTATTAAGCTCATTCTTTCTGTGTTTAATTCTTATATATATCCTTTATAATATCCAGCATAGAAAACTTTAATTTTTAATAATCCATTTAACAAAATTTTTTAAAGTTTGAAAATGGAGTTTTGGAGATGCTGTTAAAATAATGGCCCTTTTTTGACCACAGACTAAACCGAGTAAGCGTTATCCGATTTGAACAAAAATTCGTACTAGCACATTTATGAACCTTATAAAGATAAACATAATATTTTTTTGTAAAATTTTTCAAAACTAACAAAAATTTTCTTATATTTACTTTTATATGTCTTCAGAATCACAAAATTCTCGGGGGAAATTTTAATAACTCAAAACTTTTTTAACCAATTTTGAGTTTTTCCAACTTTTTGGAAAGACAATTTTGTAGACATTACGATTTTGCTATAAAATGGTGCAATAATTAATACTTAAAGCCTCATTTTGTGAAAATACTCCAAAAAGTGCCATTTTTTCCATATAAACGCATTTATAAACTTTGGCGGCGATTCGCGGGCTCTTACCCTCAAAATAATTGAATAATATTTTACAGTCTTCCATTTGACGTTAAAATACAACATAATTTCACTATTAGATGTTGATCCGAGCGAAAAGCCTATTTCGACCCACCCTAATATACATACATACATACATACATACATACATACATACATACATACATACATACATACATACATACATACATACATACATACATACATACATACATACATACATACATACATACATACATACATACATACATAAATAAATAAATACATACATACATACATACATACATACATACATACATACATACATACATACATACATACATACATACATACATACATACATACATACATACATACATACATACATACATACATACATACATACATACATACATACATACATACATACATACATACATACATACATACATACATACATACATACATACATACATACATACATACATACATACATACATACATACATACATACATACATACATACATACATACATACATACATACATACATACATACATACATACATACATACATACATACATACATACATACATACATACATACATACATACATACATACATACATACATACATACATACATACATACATACATACATACATACTACATACATACATACATACATACATACATACATACATACATACAATAACAAAATCTCACAAAAAAATCATCAAAATGCTTAAATTTAAATCAATTTTTATTTAAAGAAAATATCTAAATTTATAAGTATAGTAATTTATAATTTTATAAATTTTAAATTAATTAACAATTTCTATTAGCAATAATTATCAATTACTTTGTTTACTTTTGTCAAATTTAAACACAAAAACATACAATATACTAAAACAAATTGCATACAATAACAAAGTCTTAATGAACAAACAACCCACCAAGTTTTATTGTTCAGTCGGCTTGATTTGTACTAACCAGTCAAACTATCAGTTTTTTTTTACGTCCCTTAGTAAGAAAACAAAACCAAGAACTAAGCAATACGTAAGCAGCACACGCAAATCTGTTTTTACTGTTCAGTACCCCCGTTTCTGTAACTTTGAGTGAGAAGTTCTCACATCGAGAAGTGTGAAACAAAAAATTCCATCGTTTCTCGATTTGTGAGTAAAAAGTGTTTCTGTAACTTAAAGTGAGAAGAGGCTGCACGAATTACGTTTTTATTGGAAATTTCCAATAAAACAGCTGTCAAAAACATAAAAATTAAAAGAAGAAAACAAAAATTGCCGAACAAATTTATAAACGAAGAATAAATAAACAAAAAATATAGAAATTAAATGAGAATTATTCGAAAAATTATCCCACTAAATTTGCCCTTGGCAAATTCTAAGTTTATGTCCACGTACTTTTTTAGCATTTGCTTCTGTATATCCGAAATTCCTCCTATTTTCTAAAAATTAGTGAACAATATTTATTTTAATCTTAAATAATTATAAATATAACATTACTTTTTCATTGTTTCATATAATTCATGTTTAAATTAAATTTTATTTACTTAAAAATTTCCTTTCCGCACCGTTTTAAAATGTGAGTTTTTTTGACAGTTCATGTGAGAAACTTCTCACAAAATTTTCTTACAGAAACACTTTTACTCACAAATTTCCAATAACTTAAGTCAAAAAACATAAATGACAGATAGTTCTCACAAAATTTTCTTACAGAAACACTTGGATGTGAGAAATGATATTTTGTTTCAATTCACATTGTTTTTTCTTCAATTTCACTGTTTCATGCGAGAAACTTCTCGATGCGAGAGTTACAGAAACGAAGCACAGCAGTGCGACCATTTTGGCATTTTTGCAGCTAGATTTAGCATTTTTTATTTTGATTTAGCTGTAAAATTTTAATTTAGCATTTGGCATTTTATTTAGCATTTTTATAAAATATTTTTAGCATTTTTAGCTTTTTTTGCAATTTTAGTATATAAACAAAAAAAGACAAATTTTTGCAAAAAAGATTTATATTGGAAATAGGTTTAACCGGAAAAAATCAGAATTAAATGTCTACCCAAACACAAGCAGGAAGAAATATGAGAAATGTAATAATTTACACTGTAATTCAAAATAAAAAGATTCATGAAGATAAATAACTTAAACTCTTTCTTTCTGTTTTTTTTATTTTTACCAAATTTTTAGTAATTTTGTTGTCACGTTTTTTTTAATTAAAAAAAATACATAAATTTTGAAAATATTATTGACAATTTATTCCAGAATTACAAACTTACGGATTTGAATATATCTCTCAATTCATTTCATACATTCTCATATATATTTTTCCGAAAAAATCTTGGAAGTATGAGTTATAAACCTGACATCTATTCACCGAGATTTAAAATTATTTCAACGGAATTTTCAATATTTTTGTGACATGAAAACCATTTTTAAAGTGTTTTGAGGAAGACAAATAAAATTGTTTATATAAAAAAAGTAAAACTAGAAATATTATACTTTTCCTTTCGAAAACACATATAGGTTTTATACCATGAGCAACTAGTGTAATTAATAGAGTTTTAATGTAATTTTTGCATTCAGAAATATTTTAAAGTTAGAGACATTACATATTGCTAAATTTACAAAAATTTTGAAATAATTTATAGCATTTCTGTTTATCTTAATACCACGGAACTTAATTTTTTACCCTACTCCACTATACTACGTTTGAGTAAACTAATCGGTTAAGAATCATTTTCTGAATCGATTAAGCCATGTAAGTCTGACCGTCTAGTAGAGGTTGAAATTTTCAAAACAATAAGCACGTATGCTTTTTGATCCAATGACAAAACCTTTTAAAAATGGTTAAAGTCCGTCCTTTATTTTACCTAGCCCCCATACATATACAAATGTATAAAGCCTATCTCAGAAAATTAGTTTAAATATATCGGAACCAAGGTTCAATTCAACATAAATGCTTTATTACGAAAAATAAATCAAATTTTATACTCATATGGTCAACCACGGCAGAATATACTTTCTTACTTGATGTAAATTACAATGAATTTCAGTTACAAATTAATATGAATTGTTCATAAAAACACTTAAAAAATTTTAGCATTTTTTTGGCATTTTAAAATCAATTTAGCATTTTTTCTAGCATTATTTTGGATGGGATTTAGCCGCAACATTTTTTGAGACCTGGTCACACTGCTGTTCAGTCGTTGTGTTCAGTTCGGCTGAGTTGAAAAACTTAACATGGCATGCTTGTGTGTGTGGCTGCTGAAGAAAAACAAAACCACTTGCAAGTTTTTGCAGCAGTGCGTTGACACAGTTGCTGACTTCAGTTAGCTTGTGAGGGAAAAATAAATACTTGAACTTTCTTCAGTTCAGTCAACATTTAAAAAAATAAAACTAAATATTAAACCCTGGTTTAAACTTTGTATTGGTACGTTTTGGAAAAAACAACAGGCCCGATAGAGGCCTAGGTGTATTTCTTCTGATTTGATGTATGTATATACGTCCTCCTTTCAAGCTAACTAAGTAACTAACTAACTAACTAACTAACTAACTAACTAACTAACTAACTACTAACTAACTAACTAACTAACTAACTAACTAACTAACTAACTAACTAACTAACTAACTAACTAACTAACTAACTAACTAACTAACTAACTAACTACTAACTAACTAACTAACTAACTAACTAACTAACTAACTAACTAACTAACTAACTAACTAACTAACTAACTAACTAACTAACTAACTAACTAACTAACTAACTAACTAACTAACTAACTAACTAACTAACTAACTAACTAACTAACTAACTAACTAACTAACTAACTAACTAACTAACTAACTAACTAACTAACTAACTAACTAACTAACTAACTAACTAACTACTAACTAACTAACTAACTAACTAACTAACTAACTAACTAACTAACTAACTAACTAACTAACTAACTAACTACTAACTAACTAACTAACTAACTAACTAACTAACTAACTAACTAACTAACTAACTAACTAACTAACTAACTAACTAACTAACTAACTAACTAACTAACTAACTAACTAACTAACTAACTAACTAACTAACTAACTAACTAACTAACTAACTAACTAACTAACTAACTAACTAACTAACTAACTAACTAACTAACTAACTAACTAACTAACTAACTAACTAACTAACTAACTAACTAACTAACTAACTAACTAACTAACTAACTAACTAACTAACTAACTAACTAACTAACTAACTAACTAACTAACTAACTAACTAACTAACTAACTAACTAACTAACTAACTAACTAACTAACTAACTAACTAACTAACTAACTAACTAACTAACTAACTAGCTAACTAACTAACTACTACTAGCTAACTAACTAACTAACTAACTAACTACTAACTAACTAACTAACTAACTACCTAACTAACTAACTAACTAACTAACTAAATAACTAATTTCGGAAGTGGACCTTATATATGGACCTAAACGCAAACGGCCCTATCTAACATTTTTAAAATTTTACAAGAGAAGCAAAAAACTTTTTAAATTGAAAATTTTGTTTCTATCAGTGCGATTTATTTTTATTAAACAATCAATATTTTTATTAGTGAAACTTATAATTTGTTACGATAGTTGACAATCGCCTATATACAAATGGATAAATTGGACTTTTAAACCATTAATATTTAAGTCGGAGGAGTCCCATTTTTTGTGTGAACATTTGTTTTGATGCAATACATTAGAATCAACAATAAAATCAATTTTGAATTCTTAGTTAGTTAGGGCCAAAGTATATTAATAAAATAGCATCACTTGAACAGCAGACTATTTTCTTAAACTAGATAAATGCAAAAGTTGTCAAAGTTTATTTTGAAAATTATCAACATTGTTTATGTCGCCATTTTTAAGTTGTGTTTTGCTATTTGTGAAAAGTTGAAAAAGTGAATGCAAAGTGGTTTAAAAGTATTTTTTTATTTAAGTTTTCTTCCCATTGTTGTTGAAAGAAATTTTTTTTAAATTTTATAAACAAAAACCATATGATTTTGACACAATCTTAAATTATTCCAAAAACAAAATACATGTGGTTGTTGTAGATGTTGTTGTACAACAAGAGATGTCGCTACTTTATTAATATACTTTGGTTGGAGCCGATTGCGTTTCAGGTGATGATATTGAAATCGAATTTTAGTCCGATAGCTTTATTTATAAATGAAACATGTGCATTTAAGTGATTTTCGAATGTGGACCTTATTTGGGAGCTATAACCAATATAGTTCTAAGTAGGTAGTATGATTCATGTTCACATTAAGTCGATATGTACAAAATTTTGTGTTGATACCGACATATTTGAGGAAGTTATTAACGATAAATTAATTTCCGGGATATGTAAATTTTGGATCGATTGTTACAATTTTAGACATAACTAATCTCTAGATTAAATTCATCGAATTATCTTCGTAACAAAATTCATCGAACTATCTTCGGTAGTTTCTGAGAAAACTACTCAAGAATTAGGGGAAAAACGTAATTTTTTCGAGGTAGTCTAAAATTTTTACTCATAACTTTTTAAGTTTTCATCCGATTTTGCTGATTTTAAATACCAAACTGCTTAGGACAACAATGAATATTCTCAGTGAATTTGGTAGGTTTCATTTGCTTAGTTTTAACGTGAGCATGTTTTAACCAGACAAACAGGCAGACGGGCATTGCTAAATCCACTAAGAATTTCATAAGAATATATATATCGATACACTATATTCAAAAAGTGCTAAATCAATAAAGTCTAGTTTTCAGGAAAGCAAAAAAACTATTTAATTCGTGAAATATTGCACTAAAAGACAATATTTCTTCCGTAATACGTTTTTAACATCCTTACTAATTCTTACCTATGAAAAAATTTTAATATTTTGCACATTTTAGCGACTTATTTAAGATAGCACTTTTTGGTCGACAAAAAAACAAATATTTGTTCTAAGTTAGCATGTTTTGTTCAAAGAATAGAACAAAAGTTTCTTCTAATAATATGCATTATTTTATAATTTTATGAAATGTTTTTTTTTTTAAGGGATATAAGTCAAACCAGTAAGTGCAATAAGATGCATTTACACCATTTAAGTAGAAAAACTCATGGGATATCTGCTTGTTTACTATTCCTTATTCTCAGTACAAATATTTTAAATTATGAAAAGTTTTTGAATATAAAAAGTACCAATATTTTTTGAATAATACTCCATAATTTGCACATTTAAAGACTTTTTTATAATCAAAATTCTAAATTGGAACCATAGAATATTATAGATCTTAGTGTTATAAACGATTTCTGAAATAACTTAAAATTTTTCGAAAAAACATTATTTAAAGTCTAAAACTGGCTTTATATACAAATATATAAATGATCATATCTTAAAAACTATACATTCAATTTATTAATCTTCACCTGTTTTGTGTTCAGCATGTTCATCTTGTTAATATACAAAATAAATTTTAAATAAATTTGAAGTTTTAAAAAATGTTGTAAAATTTGTATGGAAGTTAGCACTTATTTTCTTCAATAAAAATTTAACTTTGAGATAGCATATTAACAAAAATTGTTGTTAAAAGTACAAAAATTACTTTTTTGGTTTCAAATTTATACCAGACGTGGATCATGCATTGAGAAATCCTTTTGCATCAAAAACTCACTTTGCCCAAAATTGAGTTCGCACTTCTTGAATATAGGGTCACGATATACTTTGTTGATATACCCTTTAGTGGGAAGGGAATATTGGGTTTGTGCTGATGTTTGTAACGCACAATAATATTGGTCCTTTACCCACCTTAAAGTATACCAATCGGCTTAGAATCATTTTCTGAGTCGATTTAGCTATGTCCGTCTGTCCGTCCATGTAAACCTTGTAATCAAACTACAGGTCGCAATTTTGAAGATAATTCAATGAACTTTGACAAATGATCTTCTATGGTACCGGAGACGAAGCCTATTGAAAATGGTTAAGATCGGTCCATTATTTCACATAGCCCCCATACAAATGAACCCGACGAATAGGGCTTTCAATTTCATAATTATGTTTAATATAATCGTATCTCGACAAAAAGCTGCAAAACCAAGTTCTAGCCATTATGACTCTCATGAATTTTATAATTATAGGGCCCCTATACAAAGCCCCCTTCAAAATTTCACTTAAACGTCCACAATTTTATTCAACAATAAATGGCTTAAGTATATCTGAGATAGGGTTGCCAGATTCTGATTCGCAAAAAGCTGGACATTGGATTTTAAAAAGCTGGACAAAACAAAAAAAGCTGGACCTAAAAAAAAATACTGAGAAAATGTTAATTTTGGTTTGTGTAAATAATTTCACAGTGATATACCAAAAAAATGCAGGGGTTCTCATATACCAATTCCGTTTTGTTATAGTCCATGGAGTAAGAATATATTTTTAGTTTTCCCCGATCACTTCGTTAACTTAGTTTTTAAGAGCAAAAGATGTGAAAAGCGCCATTTTTGAAATTTTAAATTTTAAAAATCATAAGTACGTAAGATGTTCGTAAAGAAATTGACTATCGCTCGCAATAATAGGTCTTTTCGCGTACTTTCCTGTAAGAAATATCCAGTAACTTAATGATAGAGAGTAATTTTTAATTTATTCTCAATCAAAAAAATATCTAAAAAAGTACGCGAAAGCCAATTTTTTAAAAAAATTTGCAAGTTTTTGTTTATAAACAAAGATTTTGCTGAAATCTAAATCGCTAACATAACACTAAAAAACAAATAATTGAAACTTTGATTTTTTTCCTATAAATAAATGGATATTTAAAGTTAACAAAACATGTAGTATCATTAAAAATATATTATTGTTTTAAAACTTCATGATACTAACATATTATTAAAATAAAAATTTACACAAAATCGCTAAGAGAAAGACAAACTAAATTGTTTTAAAAACAATATTTGTTATGATTTTTCACAACAAATAAACTCTTTTAAAAACTAATTTATGATAAATAAAATTAAAATAAATCTAATTACAAATAATTTTTTAATATTCGTGTGTTATTAATTTATATATTTCTTTCAAAAAATGTAAAATTTACCAAATTTTCGATTTCTTTGGTTTGTTTACATATTCAAAAATCAAACATATGTTGTGAATATATGTTGGATATTTTTTACTGGGGAAAAAATTTCCAGTAAAATCAAAAAATTCTCTATCAACGAACTGTCATTTTTATCGCTCTCTTGCTCTCTCGTTGCAAGTTTTCAAAAGTACGCGAACGGAATCCAATAACAATTGTTGCAAATCTGAGACAGGGTACAATTAAATGCTTTATTATGAAAACTAAATCACATTTTATTTTTGTAACAGGTGTAGGGTATTATATGGTCGGCCTCGCTCGACAATAATTTCTTACTTGTTTATTTTAGAAATTATATTAATAACGTTTTTTAATTAATTTAACATAAAATTACTAAATTTTTCAATAAAATTTAATGTAAATTTTAAACTTGAAATTTTTCTTTTTGACATTTTCTTTTAAAAAAGCTTTTTTAAAGCTCAGCCAGAGCTGCAAGTTTGAATTTTTGTTATTTTTATTGGGTTTTGTTTGGGTTTTTATCAAAAACTAGTTGAAAGTAGTTTTTAATTTGTATGAAAAAACCAAAGAAATTTTAGTAGTTTTTCAAACAAAGACCAAATAAAGCCAAAAACCAAAGAATAATAAGAAGTTGGACTATGACATTGTTTTACAACAATAACATTTCCTTCTCTTCACAGACGAGTTCTGTGTAAATTCAACACACTTGTGAGAACTCAATTCTCTCACAATACTTCAAAACTTTTTCGCGAAAATACCGGGATAATAGGACTTGAACGACTTTTTTTTACAAACACATAACTATTTTTTAATTTTTTACACAATTTTATCGCATTTAACAATCCGAAATATTTTTATTTTTCACTAACTAAAAAAATATTTTTTTAATTTTTTTGACAATTAATTTATGTGTGTTGAAATTAAAATTGACAAAACAAAGTTGTATATTTTGGTATTGAAAATGAAAAAATTATTTAAAATAAACTTATTTTTTTGCAAAAAAAGAGATTTTAAGTCCGAAAAAAATATATATTAAATGTTTATTGATTAGATGTGGGCAAAATAAATTAAAAAATCTGCGAATGTAGAAATTTAAATGTTATTTATTTTTCCTAAAATTTTTATGTACGATTTTATGCAAGTATGTATGTTTGGAAAGTGTGGTGAAAGTGGTTGGTGCTCCAATACTAATACAAAAATTCTACCAATACATACTTAGAGTTAGGTACCGAATGACAACTCCTTTACGTACCAACTGACAAGCTCCAATTTCTTTATATTCTTTGCCAAAAACTACTAGTTTTTGGTTGGTGTAAATGGCATATAAATATTCAGGTAAAACGTTGCCACTACTAAAAAAAGTGTAAAATACTTCGAGAAATTTTTAAGCAAACATGTGTAGTGTATATGAAAATTTACAAATTATGTATTAGAGCAAATTTTAACGATTATTTTTTATTAAAAACTTGTTTATGTATAATTACATAGCGATATTTATAAGTTTCTCAATAGGATCTTTTTTGACCCCCAATTTCGGCTACACTTTACAGTATTACTTCTGGATACTGAAATTTTACGCTTTATTTATGGATTTCATCCAGTTGATGTAGAACAATTTTTAGGCCTAGACATTGATGCAGAATCCGAAAACTAGATTACTGTATAATTTTCAATGTTACAACAACAAATTTATAAATTTTTAAACAGTTTTCCGGGAGGACATATATTTTATATTAAATATTTCAACGATATTGATGCATTAGCAGAGCTCCTCCCATTAGCCTCTATCATGATTACAACAGATGCACCAAGATTCGAAATAATTTGTACTTTTTAAGGTTGTGCATTTTCAGTCTAGAGTAAGGTATTTAATATCGTAGGTAACGCTTCATTTGAAAGCAACAAATGGGCAATTTCGTGTCAAGTGACCCATCTTAAAAAAATTAATTTGGATGAAATTTGCACCAAGGTTAGTACTATTGGATAGTAGACCAGACACACATTTTCAGCTCTATGGGTCAAAAAACAGCCTGTTTTTTCTACACACAATTGGCTGCATTCATATCAATACTTTCGTAAAATGCCTTGGTAACAGACATTTTTTACAAAATTGATGAGAAAGAAACTGAAATTCTAATTTAAAATTTTATTTTTTCCATTAAAGTGTCTTAAAACTTCTGGCAAAGAATTAAGGGTCTGTTGACATATTTGTAAAATAGTGGGATTAATTACTATTAATATGGTAGCTTTATTTTAAACATAAACTTCACATCTCCTTTATTGTCAGATGGTTAATCATGTTGATATAAGGAGAAATTGGGACTACCTTCTATTACTTATACTATGGTATTAAGTATACACATTGTTTGAGAGTTATTCTTACAATAAGTGTTGCATGGGATCCGGTATATTGTTATTTACTAAATTATGGACTGAAAGTGTAAATAAACTTATTCCAACCAAAACTATATTTTTAGGGCACCTCTAATAGAAATTTGTATTTTTGACATTTAATTTTAGAACATTCAGCAAATGACAGGAAATAGTCAACAAAAAGCGCATTCGCAAAGAGAGGATATTAATCAGGAACATCTAGCAAGCCTTTTAATAATGTGTAAGTGTAAACATTTTTATATTTACATCTGTGTAGTAAATGTACTTGTATCTGTGGGAAGTAAATGTATTCATTTTTGGTTGCTGAGCGAATAAAGCTGAGTTCTATTTGCGATTTAAATTAAATGGAAACGTGTGTTAACCATATAGAAATTAATGTTTTGTCGGGCTCTCTTCTCTTTGTTTGTCCTTATGTTGTTATTACGAGTATTAATCAAAAGTGGGTGAAGGCGATGTGAGTATATATTTTGACAACTCTTTGTACTAAAATGAAATAAAAAAGAAAACAAATACATTCGTTTCGTTTTCGTCAAATCGTTTGTTACGGTGGAGTTGGTGGTAGTGGTGGTGGAAGTCACTGGATATACATACATATAGATAGACTAAGTTCGTAACGTGAAAGTCCAACAACATTGTATAGATAAAAGTATAAAAATACCACAGAACAAAGTTGTTCAAAATTTTATAAAATTAAAATAAAAAAATATAGACGATATGTTCATTGTATCGAAAACCGAAAAATAGTTTATAAAATTAATGGATTAAAATAAAACTCAATAAAGGTACTACGATTTTAAAGTAAAATAAAATTGTTGAATAGAAAAATTTGCAATTATGACAAAGAAATCCTTCACATAAATAGAAATATACATACACATACTATACATGTGTGTGCGTTGTGGTATATACAAATACATTAATCACATACATTCATATATACATATATGTATGTAAGACCGAAGGATAAAAATGTTTTAATTTTTTTCTGTGTTAAAAACTATTTACTAATAGTTGAAATTTTTTTTAATAAATTAATTAAAAACAATAAGTGATTTTGGTTTCTAATAGCAAGAATATTTATACTGGAACTTTTAACATTTTAAACGAGGAATAATACTTGCATTCGTGTCATTGTCCCACCCAATCATTGGAGGAACTTCACTTCACACATATATTGATTATAATATAAATGTAAAAATGTATATATAGTTGTATGTATGTGCGTACGTATAATTATTAATGTTTATATTACTCTAAACAAACTAATAGAGACCATCATCATCTCATCACCATTCTCATCATTGTACAAAATATATCGTCATATGTAATCCAAAAAGCCCTAAGTCACATTGAACAAATTTTTCAGGAGAAGCAAAAAAAACCGTCTAAAATGATAAATAAACCAAATATGTTCAACATTTTCTCAAGTTAAGCTTATTTCTTATTGACAAATTATTATTTGAAGAAAAATTTGCGATTTTTGTTTTACTTACGGAGATATGAAACTTACGTCCTTGAGAATTTGTTTTTTTTGAAACCCAAAAAGGCCTAAGTTATGAACGTATACTAGTACGTCTTGCTAATTAAATAGTCAAAATTTGATTTTCAGTTCAAATGATTCAAACATAAATACATATGTATGTAATAACATATGTACATCGAATCCAATCAAGATCATGTATGTATGTATAATGATATAAATATGAGCCTAATATACATATACATAGTATCATATGTGTGTTGATACTATGAAAAGTCGAAAGCCAAAGTGAATGTGATTAACAAAACGGTTCCAGGTTAAAAATCTTAATAATATTTATTTCTCGGCAGTGAGTAACGGACGTGTCAAATAAATACACATACACACATAAGTATACATATATGTATGTACACGCACATTATGTTGACATACATACAGTTTCATAAATGAATATAATAACTAAATACATATATACTTACATTAAATACAAAGGAATCCCAAATATTGTACCACGGGCTCCTGGGATCCGTTTCAATATTGAAATTGATGTGATATGAAATACGAAAATCTACGAAAATTTTATTTCTTTCCATATTGGTCGTGAATTTTGTGTGTTTATAAATTCGTATAGAGTTAATTGCTATCATCAAACTTCCATTTGCCTCTCTAAACAGTGAAAATTTGTGTGATATTAGAAACCGGAAAAAATAAAAATTTTTCGGTTGTGACCCCAGAATATAGATTTTTTATACATTAACAAAATTTATTTATTTTTATACATGATTGTCTAAAAGCAACATATTCTATTAGCAATCAAGTTGTAGCTACTAAAATATATCAACAGTGATTGTGAACAGAACTTTGCGCTAAGCCATTAGTTTATGTTGTCAAATAATAACATCTTAGTTTTTTTTTTTTTTTGGTAAACAGCTGTCGGTTTATGATTTCAGTGTTACCACTTTATTGTTATTTATGCCAAAATCAGTTGAATTTTTGTTTATTTTTTTGTTATTTATTTATTTGTGACTTTCACGATAACAATAATTAGATACAAAAATTGTCAATATCACATATTACACTTAAAGCCATTAATATTTTGCTTTATCACGTAATCGAAAATGCTACTTGCATGAAAATTAATATTTCGAATGTATAAATATGTATATATAAACAAAATAGGTTCGTTTATAATTCTGTTAAAAAAGGTATAAAACTAGATAACACTTATAAATAAATTTTCACATCTGTTAAACAGTGTGCTTAATAAAAACATATAATATAAATCACAGTCAGTTATTAAGCATAACAAACAACGAGATCATTTAAAAATGAATATTACTATATAATATTAAGTTATATAAAATAGGATGAGCCTAACCGCGGTGGGTGCTCGGGGAGGACTTCCGATAAAATTCCGGTTGCTAATAGACGTCCTGAACAAGGGTGTTCCCAGAATTGCCAAGTAAAATACCCACTGGGGACAAATATAATGCATCCAGCTAGCCTATATTGCAATCATCACAATAAATCCCGTTCATTAGGATATTATCGTGGAATTCCAATCTATTCACAAAGTCTCTCTGTAGGGAAAAAGCATATTGGCAGAGTGGGACAATTGGCGCCAATCGTAGACGTATTCATTCGAGTAACGTTTAGTGAGAGTTTCAAAATGTCTGTTTACACAGCTTCGCAGTATTTTCCTTTCAAAGAATTCCAGTTCCTTTGCAACTGATGGTGAGATGGTAAACCAAATTTAAAATGCATATAATAAGCCGGATCTCATCTTATAACAGTTTTGTAAACCAATAGTTTTGTTTTTTGAGGTAAATATTTGCTGTTTAAAATTTCTGAAAACATACCCGTAATTCTTTTACATTTCAGTAAGAGCCACCTTACATGGTTATTAAATCTGAACAGTTTATCGAATACTACCCTCAAAGGATAGTTGCAGGGACTTGCTTCCTGGTACAACAAAAATAGGGCACTTTCCCGAGGCATTTCGTATACATATTGCCTCGGATTTTGGCGCATTAATTTCAATTCCCAATATTTTATAAAAATTATCAATAATAGAAAGATGGTGTGAGACTTTGTTTAGGGCTGCCTGTGCTGATACGTCTTGACTGAAAATCAAACAATTATCTGCATATAATATTGCCATTGAATCATGTGTTTCATGAGGGAAGTCATTTTAATATATATTTAAAAAAATGGAGCCAATACGCTGTCATGTGGCACTCCGCTTTTTACTTGACCAAATTCAGAACTCTTCGAATTAATTTGTACGCAGAATTGCCGATCAGAAAAGTAACTTGAGAATAATTTCACTAAATACGGATCGATCTCCAGGTTGATTAATTTATACAGGATTCCTTTGTGCCACGTAGTATCGAACGCCTTCTGAATATCTAGTGACACGGCTACAGTACATTGTTGTTGTCTTAAATTATTTGTCACGTTACTATGAAATTTTAATAGTGCATGCGCTGTTGAATATGACCGCCTGAAGCCAAATTGAAAACAGGATATCGGATCAATTACCAATACATTTTCCAGCTTCTGCTTTAATATATGTTCCAGAATTTTACCCACATTTTTCCAGCAAGATGGAAAGTAGCCATTGTTGATACAATTATTAAAAAGTATTGTAAGAAATTCTATTGTTACATCAGGTAATCTCCTTAGGAGGAAGTTGGAAATGTCATCTATACCGGAAGACTTTTTACTGTTTATAGTTTGCATGATATTTTTCACTGTGGCTGCTTTAACAAAATGAAAAGAATCTTCATTTTCCAAGGAGTTAAGTGTGTCGTCGAAGGAGTATATGGATGAAGGAATGTTATACATAAAAGACGAATTGCGGTCGTCAATACCAGTTACACCTCTCTGGGGCCGTTTTTCGGCATAAATTTCAGAATAATAGTTTCGGAAAATCTCACATTTCTCATTGTCGTCAAATGTAGGCGTATCCCCAAACATCATCTTATCACAAAATGAAAATTTCTTATTGCCATTTGTTCGGTAAATTTCCTTGAAAGCATTAGGCCCAGCCTATTACCAACTCTATGATAAATCTGTTTAAGTTGTTTTTGCTAAAATTGTTTAATACTATAAAAGTTCTTAATTTTGTCCGAAATGATGATTTTTTTATTTCCAATATAAAATTTTTGTGAGTGCATGTTAGCTACAGAATTGCATAAAATCAGATATTAATTGATCTATTTCTTCATTTGGAAGATTCCTGTTGTTAGGTGGCATTAGAACAGATGTTTGCACTTCCATGTCACGACGAAAATTCATCCAATTTGTATTGCCGTTATGATTACGGTCCCCCTAAGAACAATGTTTAGAATTAAGATTTCCACCAACTACTACACCGTTAAAAGCTGTCGAGGCTCTCGAAAGACCGTTGCTGATGGTGGCTTCGTTTGAATTACATGGAATGTAAAGCGACCCAATTAAGATTTCCTTACGGGTGTTTTCAATATTCACCCCGATTTTCAAGAAAACATTATTAAAATTAATTTCGTTAATTCTAATTCTGCTATAAGAAATGGTGTTATTTATCATAATTCCAACCGCAGTTAATACAAATTGGTTCTTCATTCTTCTTACCACATTCACCAGGTTCATGTTGTTCCACACATTTTACACATTTAAATTCACGATTGCATTTTTTCGCCATGTGACCCCAAAGCCGGCATTTGCGGCATTGAATCTCACGTTCATTAAAAATGTATTTGATGTGTGTTATATCCTTAAGTCCCTTACCCTGCTGAAGGGTGACCAGATATAAGCCAGTGTCGCTATTGTTTCTCTTAGAATAATTAGGACGTTATCTATAGTATTAGGTATTTCATTGTCCAAGAAACTTTAACACCCTTCGCCTCAGTCTTGAAGTGCAGACCACGAATGACTAAAGACATTTGACGAAGTTCTTTTGGTGTACGAATTTATCTTCTTTTCCTTTAGCAAGGCCATCATCTCGTTATACATATTAATATCTGCAATAAACAGTTTACTTTTACGTCTATGTATTAATATTCTTTATCTTGAAGTTAATTTTCGGTTTTCTCGCCTCAAGTTGGTCTACAAGAACCTTTACATTCACGTCTTACATAATTATTGGTGGGCAAAATAATTTGCTTGTCTTGGCCTCCGGCCGGGTGCTACTCTTGCCAACATTAGGTATATACAAATCAGCAAGTATTCGGAAATAGTTTTGAGAGTTATTAGCACTGCCACCATAACCTATCCTGGAATTATCAACACCTGTTAGTAAATCCAAATCATATCTCTTCCTTTTCATCGTGCAAATGCTGCCGTTTTCGCACATACTGCTACCGCATACAAGGCAGCCATTTTCAGTCGTTGTTGCCTGTGTAGCCACCGCAACTTCCCCACCAGACACCATTGGATCCATGGTATAAAAAATATTAGAAGGTAGTTTCAATTTCTATTTCTGTCAGCCTGATTAACCATCTGACAATAAAGGCGATTTGAAGTTCATGTTTAAAGTAATGCTACCATATTAATGCCATTTACGCTTGTTAAGTTTAATAAACCCATCATCAAAAAAGAAAGTATCAATCAATCCTTTGGTAATACATCGAAATAGTGGTTGTAGAACCTAAATTGTATACATATGTATATGAGTCCTATGATGACCATCATCAAAAAAGATAAAATATCAATCAATCCTTTGGTAGTACATCGAAATAGTGGTTATAGAACCTAAATTGTATACATATGTATATGAGTCCAATGACGATCTAGACATGTCCGTCCATCAGTTTAATTATGATAGTGAAAGTGATTGGTCCATTATATGACCGTTGTCAGAAAAAGCATTACTGACATTATGTAAGTAGACACGGTTGTTAGACATTTTACTGCCAACGTTGTAAGATCTGACAACCGTTTATACTTAGCTTAGAATTCGAATTTAACACACATTCTGTTAACTTAAAATAATAAAAAAGGATAATAGGAAAAGAAACACTAAATTACTGTTCATCTTGTTAGTACAAAAAATAGTTCATGAACGATTTTTAAATTTAGCAACTTGATTCTTGTGCAAAAATACATAATTTGTAAATTTGCTAAATCTCATAAATCCCATTAAAATTGTTTATTAATAAACTACACATTTTTGTTTAAAAACTCCTCAAAGTCTTTTTCTAGATGTGGCAACGCTCCCTTTGAATATTTATAAATAAAATAAAGTTCAAAAATCTCCATTCTTGTCAAACAAATAAAATTGAAACAACCTTCTATTTTTTAAATCATGATTGGATCCATATCCAACACACCATAAAAACGACTTATCGTCCCTTAGTAGGCTTACCAGACGTACTGTTTTCAGCAGTACGCGTACTTTTTTTTAGTAATTGTACTTTTAACTGCATAACCCCTAAAGAAGTACGCAAATGTACTTCTTTTTAGTATTTGTACTTCTTTTTGTACTTTTTTTGTATTTTACCATAATTTTATAGGTATAAATATGACCATAGACAATTATTCTACTTATAGAATCGCTATTTAAGGACTTAATAGATAATTCTCATCCATTTGATATGAGGTTTGGATGCCTTTGTCATGTATTAAATAATACATTTATTAAAAATACTTTAAAGTTATTATCATTTGATTTAGACATCAATGTAATGAAAGTTTTTAATGAATTTTCGAAATAAAAAAATTTGAAATCTGAAGGACATGTTTGAATGTTAAAATGGTCTGTAATGTACCATTCGATGACTTTATCCATCACCGCTGTGGAACGATTTAAAGAAAAACGATCCTGCCATTCTAATTTTTCGTGAATGAAGTATCTGAGGAAGTTGGAAGAAAGTTATTGACTTGTAATAATTGATATGTTTTAAATAAAAAAGAGCTAAATGGCAAATTTGAATATCAGAATAAAATTGTATGGGTTTTTATAACGTTTTTCTATCAACAATATATCAGTTCGAGTTCTCGGTAATTTGTAACAATTTGTTACTATATTCCGTTCGCGTACTTTACAAAATTTGCAACGAGAGAGTATGAGAATGATAAATATGACAGTTCGTTGATAGAGAATTTTTTACTGGATATTTTTTCTCCAGTAAAAGATATCAAACATATGAATGTTCACAACAAATTGTTGATATTTGAAAATGTAAACAAACCAAACAAAACAAAAATTTGGTGAATTCGACATTTTTTAAAGAAAAAAATATAAATTAATAACACACGAATATTAAAAAATGACTTGTAATTGGATTAATTATAAATTTATTTCTCATAAATTAGTTTTCAATTGAGTTTGTTGTGAAAAATCATAACAACCTATATCAATATAGCGTTTTTAGAACAATTTAATTGAATTTTTTTTTTTAAATAAACAATTGTACTTTTTTCTACTCAATTGTACTGCTTTTTTAACTACGATGTACGTTTTTTGTTGATTTCAAATCTGGCAAGCCTATCCCTTAGTCATATCGTCAAAAATATACAAATAAATATATATTATTATATTATTCTACAAAAATAATTTTATCAGAAAAAAGTCAATCGATCACCTTGAATTGTTGTGGATGTGCTGAAATAAACAATCGGCAACACTTAAATTCTTTAAGCACATTGGCAAGGCGAATTCACATAAGGTGGTGTTATTCAACCTACTGATTTTTTTCTTCACTTGACTGGTTCGCACTGATGTTAGAATTTGTTTTTGTTTACATTTTTATATTTAAAAATTTCCTTTAAAACAGAGAGAAACTTTGTTAGTATTTTGATTATTTATGTAAAACAATCTTAAAATATCAAGCATTTTGTAAACAAATATTTTTCTTATATAAATAATGACATAATTGGTACGCATGTACCAACTTACTGTAACAAAATTTTTTCTATTAAATGTTTTCTAAAATATCTCGAAAAATAATAAGAAGGAAAAATGGGATATTTATTAAAATTTTATTTATAAAAAATCGATATTTAAATATAACATTACCTTTTATTTTAGATTAACTTTTCATTCATGTTTTTCAATTTGTAAAAATTTTGTCGACATTTTAATTGTTTTGTTTGTTTGGTTTGTTTGTAGTATTCTATTTTTTAGTATTATTTAGGAAAAATCAGAGTTGCATCACTAAAAACTATTAGATTTTGTTTTGTATGGGAAATCTAGTTGAAATCAACTAGATTTGGCTCGAAATCTCATAACTACTAGATTTCGTTATAGTGTAAATGGGCTAAAATATTTTATATTTACACTTTGCATAAATCTGGAAAACTATTGTAGTTAGAAACCTCAAAATCGTTAAGTGGGATTTTTATTTATACATATTCGTTTTAGGTTAGCAAGGACACTGGGTATAGCTAGTATGTTTATATATTTGTATGTTTGAACGTTATAGACTACTAAACGGCTGAACCGATTTTATTCAAATTTTCACAGCGTATTCCTGTATGTCTGGAATAGGTAATAGGCTACTTTTTATTTTGAAATTCCAAGTGGAAGCCACGCCCATATTAAGAAAATATTAAATACGTATATTTGAGATAATATAACAGTTAGAGTCCTAAAATTTTGTTGGAGCAACTTTTGTGTCAATATAATTATTTAGGACAAAAAGTAGGCATTAGGGGGCGTGGCACCTCCCATATAAATTAAATACAAAAATTCGTTTATCTTGGAAACTATTACAGTTAGAATCTTCGAATTTTGCACGAATAACTTTAACATCCATCTAAACATTTTGCGTAATAAATTGGGGGAGCGGCACCACCCATATTAATTAAAGACAAAAATTCCTTTATCTGGAAAACCAATGGAACTAAATTCTTCAAATTTTACACGAAGAACTTAAATATTCATCTGAACATTTTGAAGAAAAAAAATAGCGGACTTTCATCTGGGGGTGCTTGAAGCCCCCATATGAATCAAATAGAAAAATTTGTATATCTGAGAAACTATTAGAGCTAGAATCTTCAAATTTTACATGAAGAACTTTGAAATTCATGTGAACATTTAGAGCATAACGGGCGGACTTTCAATGGGTGGCTTGGCACAACATATTACAAAATTTCTATATAACGTATTATTTTATAACGTATTATAAATCTGGAAAACTATTGTGGTTAAAATCTTCAAAATCGTTAAGTGGTATTTTTATTTATACTTATTCCTTTTAGGGTAGCAAAGCACAGTGGGTATAGCTAGTAATTAATATATCTTGATGCGTACCAAATGCAAAAACAAATTACATGGAAAAATTTGTTGTTGTCGAACTGCCTCCACCTAATTTGAATTCGCCTTGATCCTTAGCGACATCAAATTAGATGTCTCAAACCAAGGCGAATTCACATAAGGTGGTGACAGTATTTTGCTTTTGCATTTGGTTCACGTAGATGTCAAACAGTAAGTACGGCGAATTCATTTCAGGAATTTTTTTTTTAATTTGTGTATTTTATTAAAAAAAAATAAAGATATTCAAATTTGTGAAGAAAATATATCCTGAATTGAATAATGTTTGTTTCAAACAAAAAAATCCGTCAAATTAATTGCAAAATTTAAGTGCCTGAAATTATGTAAAACTTAATTTTTTGTGAAAAATAAACATAAAAAAGTTCATGTTCATGAAAAACAAATTTTTTGCAAAAAATAATGGACTACTTAGTTATATTAAAATTTTAAATAATAACATGATGTGTTATGTATAACGTGACCAGACATCCCGCCAAAAGTGGGATTATCCAGCTTTTTAAAAGTTGATGCCGACTTAGATTTCAATCCCGTGTTTTTACATAACAGGTTAATCATCTTTAATTGTATTGTAATCAATTTGGGATTAATTATTTAAAAGTTTAAAATTTAAACTTTAAATTAGGAAATATTCTAGTATTTTTAATAACATAAAAAAATAGGTTTAAAATAGACATCCGCTTTTAAATAACAATTTTTCACTTCGTTTTTTAAAGTTAATGACCTAAAAAATCATATTATTTTAAGTGACAAGTAAAAATTAACTTTTTTTACCCGTTACTTTTTACTGTGCTATTTTGCCGAGTGAGTTACAATAAAAATTTCAATCCAATTTTATGACCAGTATTTTAATGGAGATTTTAATTATTTATCTGATCGCCAGAACCCATTTATACTTATTTACCGATCTGGAGAACTAAGTATTTCCGCACAGATAACCAGATAAGAAACCATTGACAGCTCTCAAAAAAGGAAATTCGAGCCGTAGGTTTTGTTAACATTTCTTTATATTTTTTTGAATTCCACCATTCCGCGTTTTACGCTCTTCAAACTTTTTGCGCTTTATAAGCAAGTTACACACCACGCGTCATTTTGATCTTTCTCTGAATGTTTTTTAACACTATTACTGTTTAAAACCCAAAATTTCAAGTTTTTGTTTAAATTTTTAATATTTTTCTTTCATTGTTTTGAAATATATTTCATATTAGTATACATATTTTTATTCTACACAAAACAAAATACAACTCTGATCAGCTGCCGACGCGTCAAAAGTTGAAAGTTGCTGAACTTTTCGCGGCAGACCCGTTACAAACTACAGTGTGTAACTTGTTAAATAAAAATACACTATTTCAACTTTTTTGACAGAAGCCTATAACGCTTCTTTAAACATGGAAGAAATTGTATGTGAAGAAGAATTGCAAAAAAAAATGATTTTATTAAGTATTTGCTTAAATTCTAATTAAAAGTGTATTGGTAAAATCTTTCCAATATAAACGAATTTCATTATAAGACAGGTAAAAAAATAAATTTATATTTTTAAATATAGCTGAATATTTTCATTCATTGAATGAAATTTTATTCATGGGACTAGATAGTAATACGTTTTATCAAAATAGTTATCAAAATTCCGATAATTAAAATAAGTTCATAAAAAGCCAGAAATGGTTATAAATAAGTTTGCCTGCAATGCAATTTGTTTTTTACATTTGAAAAAAATCAACTAAAAAGTGAAAAGAGATGGATATTTGTCCCTTTTTAAAATCTGCCGTGATTCATTAGTGCAGGTCTACTTTTTTTTTAAAAACTTTTGATTTTGTGTGTGAGAGAAAGTGAAAGAAATATCATTCATCTCTCTCGCGGTACGGAAACTTGTTTTGTTAGTGCCCGTCTACACTAGAAAACTTTTTGGGAAACTTTTGATTTTGAGTGAGAGAGAAAAATATATAATTCATTTCCCTCGCGGTACGGAGTTTCTCGTACTCGGAAACTTGTTTTGTTTCTCAACTAAAGTTTGCTAGTGTGGTCCAGCACTTATTCTTCTCATTCGTACAAAAGCAAATCAATGCAATTAACAAGTAGTTTCTGAAACAAAATTTTCTATGTGTAAAAAAAAACTTTAAAAGAGAATTAAGAAATAGTTTCTCAATTAAAGTTTCCTTGTGTAGACCAGCACTTATACATTTTCTTTTGTTGATTTTTCGTAAATTTTTTTGTTGCCTCCGCCATATTGCTAAAAACAGCTGATTCCAGTCTATGAGTAGTTTATGTATTTCCGTTATGTATTTCCTTTTTATTTTTTTAACTGATATTTCAGAGTGATTTTATCGAATTTTCCGGATATACTATGTTTTCTCCTTATTCTGCTTTTAGTCAGAATTCTCGAGGAACATACGAAATATTCTGTATAAAAAGTTTTATTTATACAGGTGTTTTAATAACATAGGATAGCAACAAATTTAAGAAGTCGAAAGGAAGGATTGTTACCCAAAATTCAAATCTGGCATTAGAAACCCAGAATAGTATGACTTGCTCTCAGGTCTAAAAATGTTTTGCCCTGTGTAATTTCAAATACAAATTTTAAAGACATTTATCAATACGCGAATGTTATATAATCACAATCATAAAATTATACCGGAATATCGTTCAAGCCATGTTTATATTTCGGTTCTTTTTCATCACTTACATAGTCTTCCTAATATCGAACGAACATTTGGTTCGAAACTATCATTTTCCTATATTATTATTCAAAACTTTTTATGGTTTACCATTTTAATACATTTGAATAAAACTAGTTTACAAATTAAAATTTTTTGTTTACTCATGTATTGAAACATATTTTTAAAAAGGTCTAGGTTAGGCTAGGTTGATAGGATAATGTGTACTACATCAAATCCGAAGAAATACACCTAGGCCACTATCAGGCCTGTTGTGCACTGCTTTTCATAAAAAAAGTTGTTCACTGAATGTATATTTTTCAATCTTCAGAAACTAATTCGTAAGAATCTTCCAATCAGTGTTAGTCAGGAATGTTACTTCCAAAATACTTTTATCTAACTTCGACCAATGCCTGACAGTGGCAAAAAAGTGTTACAGAGTTTCACTGCCCTCTCCACATGCTCTACATTCGTCTGAATCCGCACGTCAAATTTTGTATAGATGTCCTCGTCACCTGATATCGCCCTAATTGCCTTATGGCTGTCGGTAAATATATTAAGGGCAGTGGGACTTCTGTATCGAAGCTTGTGTTATGATTAGGTAAACTGTGCTATATTTCTGGGTCTTCAATATAGAACCCCAGCCCCACTTTGTCCCCTAATTTAGAGCCGTGTAACAACGGATTCCTACTGGTATTTGGATTAATGTTTCGCTTGACCAAGACATTTTATCTGGTAAAGAGCCGTTCGGCTGTAAGCGCAACTTTATATCTTAAATATGTTTCAATTGGTGGAATATCTAGCAACGTTTCCTGAGTCTTGAGTTGAAGTAGTACACATGGCACCACTTATATCCAAGCAGCATGTACGCTAAACTCCCTGTATTAGTTTGAGATTACACTTTTTGTCCAAATCAGTCCATCAGATTATTGAAGCATAAGCTAGAATTGGTCTAATTACACTTTTATAAAACCAATTTGTCATAATAGGACTAAGACCCAATTTCATGCCCATAGTTCTTCTACATATCGCCCAGCACCGATCTGCCTTGTTGATCCTATCCTCTATGTGGTGTCTCCATTTCAATTTCCGGTCAAGGATTACACTTTAGTACTTAACATTGTCTTTCACCGGTATCTTCTTGTCCAGGAAGCAATGTTCAGTATATGTAAAAATTTTTGTCTTTCTTGTGAAAATACAGATTTCTGTCTTCGCCGAGTAACGATTTCAGACCCTCCTCAGCTCTTCTACATAAGTAATTTGGATCCTTTCCCTTTAAAAGTATTACGACATCGTATCCATAAAAGACAACTCTAAATACTTTCTCGGTTAGTGTCCTTAGGAGGTTATTAATCGTAGTAACCCAGAGTAAAGGTGACAAAATGCCACACTGGTATACCGCGAAATACCTTTTTCCTGTACATCTCGCAGCTTATTCATCTGTTCCTTAGCATGTAGTTGAAGCAGTTACGGAGCACCCGGTCAACATAAAACTGGTCTAGGGATTGAATAAGAGTATCAGTGTGCATGTTATTTAAGGCGCCGTCGACGTTAATACATACCGCCAGTGTATACAGTTTGCTATCGAAGGATTCACCTAAGTAGTGGACAACTTCGTTTAAAGCCGATTCCACTGATCGTCCCTTTACATAAGCATGCTGCTTATATTTAAGGTCTTTGTCTTGTATACTGCTTTTAAACATACTATCGACTATCCGTTCCAAGTTTTTAAGTAAGAAGGACGTAAGGCTTTTCGGTCGATAGGACTTAAGTTTCGCATAGCTAGGTTTCCCTGGTTTGGGTATAAATATTACCTTTGCATTGCCATTTAACTGGGGTATATGACAATTTAAAGCATGCAGTGAATATCTGAGACAGATGTACGGTAATCAGTCACGCCTCCATCTCCAAAAGTTCCGGGAATATGCCATCCGGCCCTGCAGCTTTATAGGGAGCAAAACTCTTGATTGCCTCTTTAACCAAATATGATGTAATAACAATTGCCGTGTTAGCCTTATTCGATATTAGCCTGTTATTCGATATACCGAATGAGAAGTGAGAGTTCATTAGGAGTTTCATTGTCTCTTCCATATCCTCCAGCCTCCTGCCCATGTCATCGACCATAGATTCCGGTTGGACATGAGTTTGGGATAGGAATTTTTTTATCTTTGATACGTCATTTACGCTATCTACCTATTCACAGAAGTTTCCTAATTATCATTTGGCTTTTGGATCGATTTTCATATATTCACCAAGTTTATTACGACACTCATACTAGTATACTGCGGTCTTTTTACGCCGTCTCCGGTTAAATAGTTTGCGAAGAGTCTTCCCAAGGTTCCGGATCTCCCCAGTTACCCAGGGTTTCTCCTGGGCAAATCTCTGCAGAGGGCAGCTGTCCTCGAACGATTCAACCAAGGCATTTGTGAACGTTTCTACTTTGGCGTCTATATTCTCTTTATTTTGTCATTGAAATGTGTCCTGTCCTAAACGGTTCTTTAGTAAGGTCCCGAACATTGTCCAATTAGTTTAGACTTATTCCGAAAGGTGGCTTTATTACATAAGTTCAGTGTGATCAAGTCTTTAGTATTAAGAAGTCCGTAAGGGCTTGTCCAACTCCCACCAAGCTACATGGTTTTAGGATTTGGCTTAACGTTAGCAGTATGGCTACTGATGCTGTGATCTTAGGTTTTTAGTGTCCTTTGCGAGGCTGTTACATCCCTTCCAATAAGCACCTTTCCAATTTTGAATATGACAGCTTTAGAGTGAAGTAATCCCTACCTTTTTTCTTGGCAAGACTAGCCATGGAATTCTTCTCGATACCTACTACAAATAGAGTTCCTTAGATTCTTCTTTCCTGTAAAAGACATCCCATTTTTAAACGGCCAGTTCAGCATTTTGACCTCCAAGAATTTCCACACTGAAAATAATCCATGCCTAATGTACACGAAAAATGTTGTACATTGTACGAAATCCTTCGTGGTTTCGCACCACGAAATTCTTTCGTAATATATACGAAATTGTACGAAATATTTTAGTAAAATGCAAAATAATTTTATATAATTTTAGAAAAAAAATTTGTTCATATTACGATTTTTTTAAAGACATAAATATTTTAGTTCTTTTAAAATAATTATTGTAAATTTAGAAAAAGATTGCGAATTAAAAAAAAACAAATTTTTTATGTTTAAAAAAAAACATAAAAAAATTTACAGGAAATTAGGCAGCTAATTTCCTGTAAATTAAAAATTACGTTTTATTTAACTCCCTTAAAATTACGAAAATAACAAAAAAAAAGCGATTGCGTGTTTCACTATCTTATTGTTGCCTAGATCTTCTATTTTACTCTAATGATCTATTGGAATTTTGCCTGTAGAATTATCGAGATCGTAAACTGCCTAGCATAGATCTTCCCGATGTCTTCTTCTGGCAACATTGGCGTAAGATGGCGGCTCTTTTCGTTTTTCACCGTCTTGTTTCTCCTTCATAGTTTTTCGGGACTTCTTTTGAGATACCGTTACCTTCGAGGTTGGTTTCGCCGACATGTTCGTCTTGTCACGTTGTCACCCTTACTCGCAGGATTCTGACTTGAGGTTTCTTTGAGTGAAGTGTGGCTTGGCTTAGACTGTGTATTAGAAGACGGGGAGCTCTTTTTTTCTTAGGTTTATTCTCAGTTGTCAACTCCTCGGGAGACTTGAACATTTTTGCCTCAGATCTTGTGAGAGAGCCCGACTTTTCCTGTGGAGTGCCGTGGGATTAACTATCTATGATTTCCTGAAGCATCTTTTTCAGCTCCCTTCCCTGTACCGTTACCTTCGAGGTTGGTTTCGCCGACATGTTCGTCTTGTCACGTTGTCACCCTTACTCGCAGGATTCTGACTTGAGGTTTCTTTGAGTGAAGTGTGGCTTGGCTTAGACTGTGTATTAGAAGACGGGGAGCTCTTTTTTTCTTAGGTTTATTCTCAGTTGTCAACTCCTCGGGAGACTTGAACATTTTTGCCTCAGATCTTGTGAGAGAGCCCGACTTTTCCTGTGGAGTGCCGTGGGATTAACTATCTATGATTTCCTGAAGCATCTTTTTCAGCTCCCTTCCCTGTGTTCCAGATAGTCTTTTCTTAGTAATATATAGTTTAGCTATTGCATCACTCACCTCTTTCACCATTTGCTCTAATTCATCCTTTTTGTGATTTGCAATAATGGTGTTATTATTATCATCTGAGGATTCAGAGTCGGAGCTCTCACCTATATTTAAAGACTGAGGTAGCTTAGAGCTCTCCGCCGGTACTCTGTTATTTAGGCCCTGCACCGTAAATTTTATATTTTTATTTTCCATGTATGTTTTTTTCAGTGTGCTAAAGCTGGGGGAGGACTGTAACGAACTTAAACCCCGAAAGGCCCTAATCCTAAAAAGACAGTGGAAATTAGGTGAAGTTCTTGTCCCTATCAAATTAGCAGCATTCATTACACAATATTCAAAAAATACAGGTAGAAATTATACCAAATCGACCAATGAATAAAAAAAACAAAACTAGTAAAAAAAAATAATGATGAAGAAGTTTAGTTGAGGAGGAAAAGTTGTTGTTTTAACCTCCTATAATTCTCTACCCACCCGTCCTTGCCATCTATGTTTATCACTCTCAGATAGACCTAAAATGAACTACCTATAAATGGACCTTAAAGTAAATTATGTTAAAATAGTAAACAAACTTAAAAAAAAATTGTGTTATATTAAACATAAAAACAAAGTTAAGCAAAAACAAGTAAGAAATTATAGTCGGGCGAGGCCGACCATATAATACCCTACATCTGTTACAAAAATAAAATGTGATTTAGTTTTCATAATAAAGCATTTAAGTTGAAGTGTACCTTGTCTCAGATATACTTAAGCCATTTATTGTTGAATAAAATTGTGGACGTATAAGTCAAATTTTAAAGGAGGCCTTGTATAGGGGCTATGGTCAAACGAGACCCTATAATTATAAAATTCATGAGAGTCATAATGGCTAGAACTTGGTTTTGCAGCTTTTTGTCGAGATACGATTATATTAAACATAATTATGAACTTGAAAGCCCTATTCGTCGGGTTCATTTATATGGGGGCTAGGTGAAATAATGGACCGATCTTAACCATTTTCAATAGGCTTCGTCTCCGGTACCATAGAAGATCATGTGCCAAATTTCATTGAATTATCATCAAAATTGCGACCTGGTGGCAAATTCTGGCATTCGATATCGATCGAGACCTTCATAGAATTTTATAAAAATTTATTAGAAATTTCGGTCGCTTTCGAATGACAGAATTTCGCCCCTGTACTTTGATTACAAGGTTTACAAACCCTATTCAGGGGTTCAGTTGTATGGGGGCTAGGTGAAATAATGGACCGATCCTAACAAT
Source organism: Lucilia sericata (assembly GCF_015586225.1). Taxonomy (NCBI): domain Eukaryota; kingdom Metazoa; phylum Arthropoda; class Insecta; order Diptera; family Calliphoridae; genus Lucilia; species Lucilia sericata. The sequence continues at coordinate 268,172 of NW_023994426.1, read as the reverse complement.
TTTCAATAGGGTTCGTCCCATGGACAATAGAAGATCATGTACCAAATTTGATTGAATTATCTTCAAAATTGCGACCTGTAGTTTGATTACAAGGTTTACATGGACGGACAGACGGACGGACATAGCTAAATCTACTCGGAAAATGATTCTATGCCGATTGGTATACTTTAAGGTGAGTATAGGACCAATATTATTGTGCGTTACAAACATCAGCACAAACCCAATATACCCTCTCCATTAAAGTGGTGTAGGGTAAAATTAACAGAAATAAACATCAATCAATTTAACATAGAAATTTAATTAAAGAATAAGGTTAATAATAACATAGAAACCAATATGTGTTAATGGTTAATAGTAAAAACGAATGTAATTATTAACATGAATCAATTTATGTTAATAATTAACATAAAAAATTGTTATTAATTGAAAAATTCTAATATTAAAATATTGAAATTTTCAAATATAAAAATAAAATTATGTTATTAACATACATACATACATACATACATACATACATACATACATACATACATACATACATACATACATACATACATACATACATACATACATACATACATACATACATACATACATACATACATACATACATACATACATACATACATACATACATACATACATACATACTACATACATACATACATACATACATACATACATACATACATACATACATACATACATACATACATACATACATACATACATACATACATACATACATACATACATACATACATACATACATACATACATACATACATACATACATACATACATACATACATACATACATACATACATACATACATACATACATACATACATACATACATACTACATACATACATACATACATACATACATACATACATACATACATACATACTACATACATATACATACATACATACATACATACATACATACATACATACATACATACATACATGTGTATTCAAAATGTTTAACATTATTGAAAGTTATGTATTTTATTTTATCAATTAAAAAGTAAATCTATCATGAAATTTATGTTTGATGTGGAGTGAAATTTAAAAAAGATATATCTAAATATTTTAACTCACCAATATTTACATCCCACGAAGGGTTACAGGCCTGTTGTTTCTTGGGTTATTTCGAGTTGCTTAAAAGTTTGATATACTACATAAATTTCACTCAATGTTGTGTAACAAAATGTAGTGTTAGTGTTTAACATAAAAAGTTTGTTTTTTAATTTTTAATATTATAATTTTTTAATTTTTAATATTATACGTTTAACAGAAACGAAAATAATGTTAATAACAAAACAAATTGACAAATATTATTATAACATTTTAACAGTAAAGTGATGAAAAATTAAAAAATGTAAAATAATTAAACAAATGTTAAACAAAAATTAAATTAAATCTGACAGTTTAAAAAATTAATAATGAAAATTAAATTAAATGTCAAATAAAAACAAAATTCATGTTACTTCCGACAATTAGTAAATAAATGAGACGAAATGTTTTAAATGTGTCAAATCAGGTTTGTTTAGGTATTAAATTGGTAGGCTCCTGATCTATACTACATAGATCAGGTGATTTTACGTCGATATAGTTATATATATGAATGAGTTCAGGATAACGTTAGGTTATAATTTCAGAAAACAAAATTTGAATTGCCAATTTAGCAAAATTTCTACAGAAAGTCACTCAAAATTTATAAGAACTGGATATTTTAGTTAAAATTATAGGTAATTGCAATTAGGTTCGGAGATTTTCCAAATAAATTGGGATCAAAGACTTTGTATCTCAATAAATGGCCGTTGTCTCAAAGTAAAGTTTTGTAGATATTATGATTCTTTAGAGGTCTGGATTAGGTAACGAAATGTATATATTAATCTGCAAACAAAATGTTTTACAAGATTTATAGGATTTGTGGTCCCAAATTTAAACGCAATTATGTTTAGATGCAGAAATTTTATCGAAAGATTTCAGGACCATTAAACAAATCAAAATTTAATTTTCCCTTCTCTCGTCAACAAAAAAAAATCACACGAATGAAGCGTTCAATAAAATGAAAATTTTCAAATCATTCAAAAAACTAATTTTTAAAACAATTACAAAAAATTATAAAACAAAATTTTCAATGCTTATGTGTTAAAATAAAAATTTTCAATTTAAAAACAAAAAGAGTCAATGGGAAATTTTTCCAATACCTAAAAGAAAATAGAATAAAAAGATGGCGCATCAACACCCCCACCACCCGTGGACGCGCTCGGTAGGATAAACTCCCCCGTGTAAAAAGGTCTATGTCCGGTGGTTCATTACCAATTTTAATTTTTTCCTATGCATCAAATTGTTTGAGTGTTGTAACACCAATAAAATTTTTTAGATAAAAAATAAAAAAACCTCTAAATATAAATTTTTTTCTTCCATAAGAGAGCATCTTCGGAAAATCACCCAGATGCTTATGTTAATATTTATGTATGACAAGATTTCGTTGTATGTATATAAAATTCATCTTAGTGGAATATAACGCTTTTACTTGTTTTTATATTAAGTATTAAAACCCCGATTTAATGAATATTAATTTTCAAAATCCTGCTTTTTCAAAATAATTTCAAATCCCTCTTTTTAATTACTATAAAGTTTATTAAAGTACTATTATATATATTAAAAGTACTATTATAAAGTACTGACATAAGTAAGTTTCTTACGAGCCAAAGCCTCTCTAAATTATCCTTCAGAAAATTACTTTAACGCTCATTACTTAAAAATACGACTTAAAAATACGAGAATAGCTTAAAAATACGAGAATAGCTATGAAATTCGACTGAATTAAGTTCCTTGCGAGCCAAAATCTCTTAACCAAATTTTATCTGGATCGGTCTGTAATTGGCCCTACACCCCTATACGGTCCCCTTCAGAAAATTTCCCTAATGCTTAAAAGTACGAGTATTGAGATGAAATTCGACATAAGCAGACCTGGGCGATTTCCATTAATTTTGCATTAACATTAAATTAAAAAAAAATTAATTTATTGTAAAAAATATTACATTAACATTAAATTTATAAAATTTAATGCATTAAATTTCCATTAACATTAAATATTTTTGAATTTAATGCATTAATTTTACATTAACATTAAATATTTTTGAAATTAATGCATTAATTTTGCATTAACATTAAATATATCTGAATTTAGTGCATTAATTTTACATTAACATTAAATAAGCAATAAAATTAATGCATTAATATTCCATTAACATTAATATATAAAAAAATTGATAAACGTAAATAAAAATACAGCACAAAAGACGTCGATCTAACTAAATACAACTAAAATTAAATAGGTTAAAGTCCTTTCTAATAACTCCTATATTCCATTCAAACTTGTGTGTTTTAAATATGATATTTATATAAGATTCCACAGACAAAATAAACTGAAAAAGGAATATCTGGGAAGTGATACTATTCTTCTAATATGTATTATCGAGTATAGGACTTATTAGAAAACTTTATCAAAATAAACTACAAAAGGAATATCTGGGAAGTCATACTATTTTTCTAATATGTATTATCGAGTATAGGACTTATTAGAAAGGACTTTAACACATTCAATTTTACTTGAATTTAGTTAGACCGAGGTCTTTAGCGCTGTATTCTTATTTTTATAAATTAATGTTAATGGAAAATTAATGCATTAATTTTATTATTTATTATTTAATGTTAATGGAAAATTAATGCATTAAATTCAAAAATATTTAATGTTAATGCAAAATTAATGCATTAATTTCACAAATATTTAATGTTAATGTAAAATTAATGCATTAAATTTAAAAATATTTAATGTTAATGCAAATTTAATGCATTAAATGTACTCATGTTAATGTTAATGCAATAAACTTGCATTAACATTAATTTTTTTTAATGTAGAAAAAATTGTTAATGCATTAACATATTTAATGCATTTATCCCAGGTCTGGACATAAGTAAGTTTCTTATGAGCCAAAACTTCTCTACTGACTTTTATGAGTATCGGCATATGATTGACCCGCATATACATAAGTTCCCCTTCAGAAAATTACTTTAACGCCCATTACTGGCTTAAAACTACGAGTATAGCGATGAAATTCGATTGAAGTAAGTTCATTGCGAGAAAAAATCTCTTAACCACTCTTATACGGTCCTCTCTTAACCCGCCTATACGGTCCCCTTTAACGCTAATTACTGACATAATAATGCAAGTAAACCGTTGATATTCGATGTAAACATGTTTATATGAACCAAATCGGTCTAAAAATGTTTATGGAAATTCACCCTACCTCTCATAAAAGGTTAATTTGTTAAGTAATATTAACCTGGTGTTTATGGGGAGCATTCCTTTTAAGGCATACGGTTGGATGGTGGGTATATAAGATTCGGCTCAGCTGAATATAACCCTCTCACTTGTTTTTGTTCATTTGAATAGGTTCATCATCATTAAATGACAAAAACAACAACAAAATGCATTTTTCATGAAACTTTTTTATTTTTATAAGCATTTTTACACGGTTTTGGAAAAGATTTAGTAATGAGTATATTCGCCGTTATTCGATAAAACTTAAAAAATTCGAAGTGATAACATTCTTAATAAATGGCAAGGAAATTTCGGTCTAAGCCTTTTTAATTCCTTCTAAGGGTTCAAAGATATCTGAAAATGTGAAAAAATCTTTTTTCAGTGTGGCATTACAATTATCCGAAAAAACAAGATTTTGCTATTGCTAACTGAAGAGGTTTTTTATTTACGAATGGTAATTGGAGTGGCTTTTATTATTTTTAAAACCTCGGCACTTCTTACAATACGTTTCACTTCAGCTAAGCTTGCTGTAACACCCACATTTTCTTAAATTTTTGCTGCAGAATCACTTGACTAGGAGGCAGATTTTATGAAATCTATTTTGCCCGCTTTAGTTATGACTCCATATGTACGTCCATTTATGTTTTCTTAATATTCAGACTGCTTTTTTATAAAATTGCGAATAACATTCTGAATTTGGCCAATTCCTGTGATTTTTGACAGTTTCCAAAAACTCTTAAATTTCGTCATCTGTTTCTTCAGTTAATGGCTTAACGCAACCTATTTGTTTTTAATATATTGTCTATATTCAAGCGAATAACAAATTTTATTTTTTGCGAATGCAAACGGTATACTTCATGTTAATTTGAAAAGAAAATTGATAATTATAATAATTTAAGATTTGGAAAACTCTTGGAAAATCATTCGAATCATTCATACGATGGTTATGTAGTAATTGTGAACAAATTCAGTTTAAAGTACCCATGCATTATATTATGAAGTATCGTCAATATCGGTTCCCTACCCAAGAAAAACTTACATTGAAAAGTAATGAGTTACAAAGCGATTGGGGTTCCTATGTTCATGTCGAATTTCATCGTTATATATTTTGGACAGTTTTGAGCGTTAAAGCCATTTCCTGAAGGGGACCTTATATGGGGGATAGGGTCAATTATGAACCGATCCTTATAAAATTTTACAATGATATTAAGGTTCCTATTCACGTAGAATTTCATCGCTATAGATGCTTCTTTTGGACAGTTATGAGCGTTGAAGTCATTTTCTGAAGGGGACCTTATATGGGGGTAGGATCAATTATGGACCGATCCTTATAAAAGTTTATAAAGCGATTTAGGTTTCTATAAAATTGTGTAGGTTCAGTTATGGACCGATCCTTATAAAATTCTACAAAGAGATTTATGTTCCCATAAAACAGGTTTGTGCCGAATTTCACCGTTATTGATGCTTTTTTTAGCCAGTTATGGGCGATAAATTTATTTTCTGAAGGGGACTTTATATGGGGGTAGGGTCAAATATGGGCCTATCCTTAAAAAATTTTACAAAGAGATTTAGGTTCCCATAAAACATGCTTATGTCGAATTTCACCGCTATTGATGCTTCTCTTAGCAAGTTATGAGTGATAAAGTCATTTTCTGAAGGGGGCCTTATATGGGGGCTAGGCGAAATCGTGGACCGATATTGCACATTTTCAATACAAAACAAACTGCATCAACTAAAAGTATCTATGCAAAATTTCAGCTCGCTAGCTACTTCCATTTGGATCGTGTTTTCAACAGACAGACGGACACAAAGACGGACAGACGGATGGACATGGCTAGATCGTCTTAGAATCTAATAAGGACCCAGAATATATATACTTTTATGGGTCTTAGACGAATATTTCAATGTGTTACAAACGGAATGACAAAAACAATATACCCCCAATCTTTTTTGATGGTGGGTATAAAAAGAACCAGCGATAATACGAACCAGGGACTCCGGTTCGTTAGTCAAATGTTCAACTCACTGCACCGCTGCTGATCTATTTTTTGTAAAACGTAATTCTTAACACACAATTCAATAGAATGTGCAAAAAGTCATTACTAGAGTAATACTATGTAATGCAGACGGTCATTGAAAAGCAAGTGGTTATGTAAGTACAACCCATTACCGAGTTTTTGCTGGGGATAGCAAAAACTAGCAAAAGTTTTTTTTTTTACATAAAATGGAAGAATACTTTCTAAGCATTCATTAATATCTCAAAAGTAGACCAAGCTAACATTTTTTATTCCAATGAACACTGCAAATGCTAAAATGATTTAGTCAGATCTCTTAAACTACACATGTAATTTACATAAATATTTAAATATTCTTATTAAATCGAAAATATTGCATTTTAATAAAAGTTATTGGTAGTTAAATCATATTCATTGTACATGCTACTAAATGCATGAACAACATTTTTATCAGTTTTCGATGTAGAATATTTAAGTAATTTTACCACACTTTTTTTATAAAAAATAATATTCTTTCCGAAAACAAATCATGTGTTTTCCTTAAGGTATTTTCAGACTGAGTATTTTCTCTTCTTATTTTTAATGTATTTAACACTTTTTATTTGTTTTTTATTTATAAAATACATAATAAGAAGTTTTTGAATTGTTTTAAAAAATTTATGAATACTTACCATATGACAAAAAAATCAGTAATATTTTTGAAAATTAAACTACAGATTATGTTTATTAGACTAGAAAATTGTATTATGATACAAACATTTTGACAAGTGTTAATACTCAGTATTTTAGTCTGAAAATACCTTTAATGAAACATTTCTCTACAGATTTGCATCATTAGATTTCTGAAAATTACTTGTCGAAATATAGACTTATTTCTAAAAAAATACCACTGTGCGCCCTTTTGCATTATTATTGTCATTGCATTCTGTGGATAATTGTAAAACTTATTAATTTATGATATTTGTTTTGAAATTTGTTTGTTTCCAAAAAGTAATTAAAATGCTTATTTAAACAATTGGTTTCATTGCAGTCGACAAAACTCAAAACTGTGGCTTATATGAAGATGATTATGGCAATGATTCGATAAAAACCAACTGTAGACATTGATGGTGCATACGAGTGTAACTTTAATGTTTCATCAATGTTTATGGTACCATTTTAAGCCAAAGTAACTAAGAGAAGGATATAAATAGCAAATGGATTCAAACAAATTCTATTGTCGTAATACAACGCCTGTCACATCAACAACATCATCAGTGACCTCAAATGGAGTCGGTGCCACAGCATCGCAGGAGTATGTGTCTTGTGATGCAAATTTTACTGCGGCTGCGTTTAATTGCCGGGAATCTCTTTCTCGCGGTAACAATAGTAGTGGAAAATCTTCTCAAAACAACTTGCGAGTCAATAACTGCAGTGCAGCATACGGAAATGCAATCAGTAATAGCGCAGTTATGGCCGTATCAACCGCTGGGTCTGTAGCTTCAAGTATAAATAGCAGCGCCCACTGCAACAGTTCTAATGGATCTGGAAACTATATAAATGTAATGTCAGTTCCAATGGGAACATTACAATATCATCGAAGAAAATTAACACCACAAGAATATCAGTGAGTATATGAAAATATATATGTATATTTAGTAAACATTTTTATAACACAACATTTTAGATCACGATTGTATCACAACACTGCCGATTACAGATGTCGAGATGATTTTTATTCGGGCAGCAATGGAACATCTGGAGTTGGAGGAGGAAATAGTGGTGTTACAGCTCGAATTAGTACTGCATCACCGTCACCCTCATTGCATTTACAGGGACAAGGGCAACAGAATCATCAACAACAGCAACATAATCATCAAACACAACATCAACAACATCATCACCACCATCATCAAATGTCTCAGCAACAACCATCCCAACATCACTACCATCATTATAATCAGCAACAAACAAATTCTGGGTCTACTATCCAACAACTTCAGCAGCAGCATCAACAAAATAATAATAGTTGCAGCCCCACTTCGGTCACAGAACCCGGTGACAATACATTGAATTGCAGTTTATCTTTAGGAAATGGACGTATGGTAGCGGCGACGCAAACGCATCTAAATAGCAGCTCTGACCAAGTGGGAGCGTCGTCATCATTGGCAATTAGCACACTGCCGTCTCAAGTACCACCAATAATGTACACAGTACATCGAGTGGTGACCACGGCACAAATACAAACAGCAGGTGGCAACACATTTACATCATCGTCTAGTGTCTCTAGCGTAGTTAGCGCAGTGCGAAATGAAACTGATAGTATGGGAAATGTTTTAACGCCGGTATCCACTTCGTCAAATGCAGGATGCTTTGTTGCCGGTGATATTACTGGTTGCACTGCTAGTATTGTTGCCGATGGAAATATGAACTCCAATGTCACGTCTGGTCAAACACATTTGCATTATTCACCAGGTATGTTCTAATAAAACAAAATATTTAAAATGGGTATTATGTGTAATATGTATTTTGTATGGCGAATCATGTCATTCGGTACGTAATTGGGGGTTGAATGACTAATGAGAGAGTGAATTACGAATAATTGCACCGTGTGAACGGGTATAAACGGGTATAAAACTAATTTAATAAAATTTGGTTCCTATCAAACAAAATAATATACTACATATGTAAATAAATTTTCCAATAGGCGTAGATTTAACAAAAAAGTATCAATCGTTATAGATCCTATAATAGAATACTTTTCGAAAGATTTTATCCTAATACCAATGTTTCATATAACACCAATAGGTATATTTGGATTGTCTTTACGCATGTGAATTTCCATTTCAATCGGACTAAACGTTTATAATATTTTTATATGTCCCATTGTACGACATTTAAGCGATTTGTTAAAAACAAATAAGGAGGTCTTATAAGTCTAGAGTAAGTCACAGAACAGGAAAGTCTTTATCGACTTAAATTGGGATACGTTAAAATGGTAGTTGGACTCATATCCCAATTGCATAATCTAATAATTTATCATTAAAAAGTTTATTAAAAAAGAGAATAAAAGGTTAATACATTAGCGAACATATATATTAATGTTTTTATACCCAACATCAAAAAAGATAGGGGTATATTGATTTTGTAATTCCGTTTGTAACACATCGGTCCTTATTAAACACATGGGTCCTTATTAAATTCTAAAACGATCTATCCATGTCCGTACGTCTGTCTGTCTGTTGAAAGCACGATAAAGTCCGAACGGAATGAGCTAGAGGGTTAAAATTTTCTACAAATATTTTTTATAGGTATTTTTTTGGTATTGAAAATGTACAATATCGGTCCACGTTTTTGGATAGCCCCCATACAAGTGAACTTCCGAAAAAAGGCTTTTAAGTTTCATATGAGCCAAAATCTCCCTACCAAATTTTATGAGGATTGGTCCATAATTGACCCTACCCCCCATATAAGGTCCCCTTCAGAAAATTACTATAGCGTTCATTTCTGGCTTAAAAATACAAATAAAGCGATGACATTTGACATAAGTTTTTTACAATCCAAAACCTCTCTACCACATTTTATGTAGATCGGACCATAATTGACCTACACCCATATAAGGTCCCCTTAGGAAAATTACTTTAACGCTCATTACTGCCTTCCCCTTCAGAAAATTACTTTAACGATCATTGTTGGCTGAAAAATACTATACGTATTTCTATGAAAATACGTGAAATTTGATATAAGTTTATAGAAACGTAAATCTTCCTACCGTATTCCATGTGGAAAGTGTCGTTAACTCACCCTACCCGCCCATATAAGCCCTTCACAAAATTACTTTAACGCTAAATAAAGCGATATATTTTATATGAACCAAAATCTAAACAATTTTATAATAAAAACAGTCAATAATTCACCCTACCCCTCATATAAGGACCTCTTCAGTTAATTTGATGATTAGGATTCAGAAAATTTCGAGTACAGCGATGAAAATAGACATAAAAAAGTTTATACTTAGAAATTTAATGACGATTAATTTATTACTGACCATAGCCTCTATATAAGTCTCCATTCAAGAAAGGGTTTTGCTTATTAAAATACGAGTTTTCCTTATTTTAAAATACGAGTATAGTGATGAAATTCGACATAAAAAAGTTCTGTACAAAATTGTATGTGTTCGGTTCATAATTGATACTACCCGCATATAAGGTCACCTTTCAGAAAATTACTATTACACTCATGACTGAATTAAAAAAACGAGTAGAGTGCTGAAATTCGAAACAAATAAGTTTTATACGAACCGATACCTTTCTATCAAATTTTACGACAATCGGTCCATAATTGACCCAATTATTGCCCAAATATGTATGTTTTTAAAAATAAATATTTTGTTAATTCTAAAGTGCTCGGTCTATAATTGACTTAAGTTATATTCTAAATGTCACCCTGATGTTTATAGGGGAGCATCCCTTTTACGGCATATGGTTTGATGGTGGGTATATGAGATTCGGCACAGCCGAATATAACACTATCACTTGTTTTAATTTGATGTTCGGTGTTGGAGATCCTGAATTTTTAATTCACAAAGCTCCTTTTGCTGGTCACAAAGTTCAATTTGCTTTTTTATTAGTATTAATGGGCTTTCCTTTAATTGTTTCTCAATGTTACCATAGTTTGAATTCATTACATGAAGTTTTTTTATTCATGTTTGTACGTAAATCCCTTCGGTAGTATTGTTGCCATTTCGAAGATGTTTTTTGAATACCCAAAGAAGTATTTTTATCCTTACTTTTACTAATCGTCCGATTCATCCAAAGTACCTATTTCTTCTTCGAGAATTACGTCATCCGGGATATTTTTATAATTTTTGGCAGAATCGCTGTCATAAATATTTGTCATTCCACTGATTCCTTCTTCAACTAATATAGAAGATATGAGTGCTTCTGAATCGTTCAGTTTATTGATCAAAAATGGCCCACCGCTTGTACCAAAAATAATTTTCTTGTTCTCAGCTTTTTTCTTTCGTAAAGTTTGCTTTAAATTGTGATACTTGTCATTTAATTATTTTGTTGTTCTTGTACCATTTCCCATGCTTCAGTGGGGAGGGTATATTGGGTTTGTGCTGATGTTTGTAACTCACAATAATATTGGTCCTATACCCACCTTAAAGTATACCATTATTTCACCTAGCCCCCATACAACTGAACCCCTGAATATGGCTTGTAAACCTTGTAATCAAAATACAATTAAACTTAAATGCATTGTTATGAAAATTAAATCACATGTTATTTTTGTAACAGTTGTAGGGTATTATATGGTCGGCCTCGCCTGACTATAATGTCTTACTTGTTTTTCCATTTTTTTTGTACAAAAATATAAATGACATTAAATTGAAATTTTTAATTGTAGAATTTCGGACAATCTTCCATGTGATTAATAAATCATAGGGGCCAATCCATATCAAAACGGACAGAAAATAACAATTTTCGGATTTACCATTTCCGATTCAATGAAATTTCCAACACATATTAAGGTTTGAAAGTGTTCCTCAAATCAATGAGTTTTTGATCGGAATCCCGTTCCAAACAAAAAATATCGCGCTTTGAAATTTTAAAAATATGTTAAAATTTTCTAAAAGTATATATGTACATATTAATGTCCATAACTTTGAAATTCCTTCATGTACAGGATAATTTTTGATTTCGTTTTAAAGCCAAAGATATTGTTTTTAAAATAGTCTAAATAGAATATTTTACTTCCAAAATGTTAAAGGTCAATTTTCATAGTGTATAATTCAATGTCAAATAGGTCAGACAGCCCCTAGTTAAAAATTATAAAAATACATGGTATGAGGATACCTAAACTCTCTTCTCCATTCATTTCGATGGAGACTCGTGTAGTTCAGGAGTTATTAACCAAAACGTAATTTAAGCAAATTTTTTATATAAAATCGTATGAAAAATTAAATAAACAGAAAAAAATACACAGAGGAATCAATTTCAATTTATATGGAAAATGCTATTTATCTCTTAAACTGCAGGGCCAATTTAAATAAAATTTAGAAGATAATTATTAAGGACGATTTAGCATTACTGAAAATTTACTTTGTTATAACCCTGTTAAAATACAAGGTGAGCTACGTGGTGTTAAATAAGAGTACTTCGATTACACCATACAACAAATTGGAAAAAATTGTTGCACACATAAGCAAGACCATATACGTTGGAAACAGCGTTGCCACTCACAATTTATTTTTCTTACCAAAGCTCCGACAAAAAACTACCAAAACGTCCTAAAAACTACCAAATTTGTTCTTTAGAGTTTTTGGACAATTGCTTCTGTTCATAATAAACATATTTTCCGTAAAAGGTGTTATATGGCTGTAGAAGAGTCAGAGATCGTAGAAAAAATTTATACTTACAAACGGAATCACAAAATCAATATACCCTTAATATTTTGTACCCATCAAAAAAGATTGTAGTATATTTAATTTGCGATTCCGTTTGTAAGGTAGTACCCCACCAAATTACATATTTATTCATCAATCTGGCTTCTTAGGGAAAAAAGGAATTAGTGTGGCCTCCAGTAGGTTAGTGGTTTTTGTTATAGTCTGTTAGACCTGAGGTCGTGCGTTCGATTCATATTGTGAACCTTCGGATTTGTTAACAAAATATGTTTCAAATTAACTTACTAACATTCATGAATCAGGAATGTTAAAATACATAGAAATTTAATATTTTCTTAGAACCATAGTGAAACAATATAAACCTAAGATTGACGTATTTTTTTTAATTCTTATTACTTTGCCATAACGAGTTCAGAAATTTTCATAAATGCATATGCATGAGTTTAAAATTATCTCATCACACCAAATTTGGACCAAAATTTAAATCTACCAACCAAACTACCAAAGGTCATTTTAGAGATTTGAAACTACCAATTTTGGCCCAATTGGACCAAAGTGGTAACGCTGGTTGGAAAGCACATACTTGATATAGTTATACTACATTTTCGGTTTTTTATTTTCTGATCGATTCTTCCTTTAAAAGGACTTTAAAGTTTGAAAGGAAGAGTAAGTAAAATTATTATTAGCTAAAATTTGGTTTGGTCTAGTACAGGGGTCGGCAAACTTTTGAGTCGGAAGAGCCAAAATTTAAAGTTTACAAAATATGGGTTTTAAAAGAGCCACAAAATGTTTGTTTATTAAAACATTACATATACGTTATGAATTCACTTCAAATACATATTTTTTGTTTAATTATCTGCAAGACAATTCTGCAAGGAATCTTTCTTATAGATTTTTGACTAAAAATACTTTTTGAATTTTTGTGGGTCATTCGAATGCGTTTTTTAACACTTGTTACTTAAAGATATAAAAGTTAATTAGAGTGGGGCGACAGTGATATCATTTAAAGGCATTTGCCATAATTCAGTATAAAGTGTCATAGTTATGTATATTAATTAGGCAGCAATCGATATAAAATTTTGCATAAGTTTTTTAATGTGATGTATTGCGGACATCGAACCATAATTGACCAAACCCAATATAAGGCCCCTTTAAGAAAATTACTCTAACGATCATAATGGACTTAACAGTAGCGGTATAGAGACGAAATTCGACATAAACAAGTTGTATAAGAACAAAAATATATCTTCCAAATTTGATTTTAATATGTACTCATAACTGGCTTAATAATAGCATCATTATGACGAAATTCAACACAAACAGGAACAAAAAACCAAATTTTGTGACGATCGGCTAATTGATCCTTTCCCCCATATTAGATCCCCATTAGAAAATGACCCTATCGCTCTTAAGTGACTTAATAATGGCAGTAAGCGACGAAATTCGACACAAACAAGTTTTAAAAGAACAAAATCTCTTGACCAAATTTGAAGAGGATCGGAACATAATTCAGAAAATGCCTCTAACGCTCATAATTAATTTAATAACATCATTGTTGACCAGTGTTGCCAGAACTCCCTCAGAATAAAGTGCAAAATGTTGATCGTCAAAAGTGCTAAATTCAAATCAAGTTTTTAAAAGTCCATTAAGGCATGTCTACCCGTCTGTGCGGCTGGCTGTCCAGGTATAATGTACAGGTCGCAATTTTTTACATAATTCAACGAGATGTTTTATATGAAAAATGCAAAAGACTATTTCGAATTGATCCATGATTTGACCTTGCCTATAAAATATCCCTTTACAAAATCAATAAGGGGTAATTTCAAAAAATTTCGAACAAAAAAGTACGATTTTGAACATGACCCTCTCCGATTTCGATGAAATTCGGTACACTCATTCTTCTTGTAAATACGGAATTTAAAGTTCTCCAAATACGGTCGATGTTTAAGTTCATATTTTTTTTTTTTTGATTTTTTTCAACAAGCATTAAATATAACATCGTATATTTACTAAACTGTTTATCCGATCGTTTAATCGTTTTAGTTCCCAATTAAAGCCTATGTCTTGTAGTTTGATAATATTCAAAATATTTAAAAATTTAAAGTTTTATTTGTTGATGAACACAAAAATAAATTTAGATATCCTTGACTAAGACGTTGTTTGATGTCATGATTCATACCTTAAAATAGAAATATTTTAAATAAAATATTTTCAAACTGCAAGACATAGGTTTTAATTAGGAACTAAAACGATAAATATTTTAGAAAATATACGATGTCAGATTTAATACTTGTTGAAATCTTAAAAAATTTGAACTTTGAACCTTAATAAAATCTAAACCGTAATGAATTTGGAAATTTTGATGAACTTTAAACTTCGTATTGATACAAAGAATGTGTGTACCAAGTTTTATCAAATTCGGAAAGGGTAAGGTACAAAACCTGTTCGAAAATTTGTTAATGCCCCTAAGAATAAGTATATACATACATATATATGTATATAAAATAACTAATAACACTAGGTAACAACGATTTTGTTTAAGATATAAAACCTGTATGGGTTTCTTTGTTTAGGACGTCTAAGACCAGAAAAAGTATTTAAATAATCTAGGATGTCAAATCTTTTAATTATTAAGAAAAAAATGCTAAAAAAGGGTTCGGAAGAAAAAATTTAATATTTATAGTTTTAGTTATTTTTTATATAAACAATTTTATGGGTCTTATTCACAACACTTTAGCAGATGTATTCTTATCGCAAAAATATTGAAAATTCAGTTGAAATAATCTTAAATTTTGGTGAATAGATGTCAGGTTTATTACTCATACTTCAGCTTTTAGGAAACATTATAAATGTTGATGTAACAAATGAATTATGAGGGTTATATTCAAATACGCAAGTTTGTAATTCTGGAATAAATTGTCAATAATATTTTCGAAATTAAAAAAAATTTAACAAAAATAAATTTCAAAAATTTGGTAAGAATAAAAAGATTACATTTACATTGAATCTTTTTTTCTGAGTTGATTGTTAGGTTCCCAAAAGCAGCACAAGCACCCCAAAATCGGTACTCATTTTCTCCAAATTTAATAGCACTCCTGAAGGATGTTGCAAAATTAAATATAACCTTAATAAGTTTTATAGGATCTTAAATGTCTCTATCAAATTCCATAAGAATCGGTCTATATTATATCCAAGCCTCCATAATAACTTGCTTAAAATCATGTGCAGCGATGAAATTCAAGTTTCATAGGTTCATAGTTTACCTCAATATATGTAAATCCTCTTTCAGAAAATAAATTAATTCTTAATAAATTATTAAAACATATTAGTATTATGATACATTCGAACAAATGATTTGTTTTAAAACATCCTTCTTAGAGCTCGGTCCGTGAGCCAAACCATTAAGATCGTATTCCGAAAATAATACCGATACACGATAATAAAATTTAAGCATAAATCTAATAAATGAGCAAATCTTGGTAAAACGTGTTGTGTTGGTGCGTATGTAAGATTCGGCATTCCCGAACTTTTACCTGTTTTTACATGCTCATACATTTTTATTTTATTGTATATTTTAAATTTTAATGATTTTTTTTTTCAAAAAAAATGTTTTTGGAAGATGTTAACCTTTTTAGCATGTAGTCACTTCATTGTAGTGACACCAAATTTTTAACAAAACAACGCTCTTTTAGCTGATTTTTTCAAACATTTTTTACAATTATTGATAATACACTGCGTTGTATTACTATAATTACACTTTATTTTTTGTATTTCTCTTAAAGTTACAACATTTTTTTAAAAACCGGTGATTATTTTTAAGAGTATGATAAGTGATCTCTTAGTTTTCAAAATTTTAAATATCACTTAATTTTTTTAAAGAGAGAAATTATGAATTAGTATTTTGTTAGTGTTTCATAACTATAAATACACTTTGTGATAAACAATGTAGAATAGCAAAGACATGAAAATTAAACAGTTATTTATTTTTATTTTGCAATTAAAAACAATTTGAAGTAAAATGCCGCGTGGTCCATATCTTAGCGGTTTTGAAAAAGGTCAAATTTCGGTGTATTTAAAAAATGGTCTAAGTTTTCGAGAAATTGCAAGAAAAATCAACCGTTCACATGTGGTAGTCACGAATTTTGCCAAAAATCCGGGCTCTTATGGTAGAAAGAAAAGTGGTGGCCCGAAAAAAAAGCTGTCTGAAAGGGACAAGCGAAATATAATAAATTGCGCAAGCAACTCAATGAAGAGTCTCAAACAAATAATAAGTGAGTGTCAAGTAAATGTGTCAAAATCAACCATAAGTAGACTTCTTAAGAATTCTCAGACCATTGTCCGTCAAAAACTCTTGTCCGCGCCAAGATTGTTACCTCGTCACAAAAGTGCACGTCTTGAATTTGCTAAAAGAAATCTACAAACTTCCTGGAAAAAGGTAAATCAATAACTTTTGTTAATGGTAAGATTTAATTGAACTTTTGCCTTCTGGCAGGTGATTTTTTCTGATGAGAAAAAGTTCAATCTTGATGGTCCAGATGGTTTTAACAGCTATTGGAGAGACCTTCGTAAAGAACCACGATATTTCTCAAAAAGAAATTTCGGAGGCGGTTCATTAATGGTTTGGGGTGCTTTTTGTGCAGACAGTATGCTCGAATTGGCATTTCCAAGTACCAAAATGAATTCTACATAAAACAACTTGAAGATAATTTAGTGCCCTTTTTGGAAGGCAGTAATGAACAAAATTATATTTTTCAACAAGATAATGCATCTGTACACGTTAGTCGTCAGACAAAGGGATGGTTATCTTCAAGAAATATAGAAGTACTTGAATGGCCCGCATGTTCCCCCGATCAAAATCCGATTGAGAACATTTGGGGAATATTATCACGTAAAATTTATGCTGAAAATCGACAATATGCAACCGTTTTTCACCTTAAAGAAGCTGTTATCGATGCCTGGAAATCAATAACTGAAGAAATAAGAAAAAATCTGGTTGAAAGTATGCCTGAACGAATTTTCGAATTGATTCAGAAAAATGGCGGGCTTACACATTACTAAAATCTCATTTTTCTTTGAATTTTTGCATTTTAAGTTAATTGTATTTATAGTTATGAAACACTAAATAATTTTGTTAAAATTTTTTAAAGAGTATAATAAAAAAGAACTGAATTGTTTTATTAATTTTAAAAATAACACTTCATTCTTATTTCGTATATTTAGGTAAAAATGTTCTCATTTCCTTTAACTTGCAAAATTATACGAAAATATGTTGTATTTATAGTTATGGGACGCAGTGTATTCAAAATAATTCACTTCTTAATTTAACTTACAGTGTAAATTATAAATTACAATAAACATATGCAAAAAATTTTTTGTGAGAATTTCTTAAAATTTCACAAAACATCTCAAAACTAAATTTTTGCAGTTCTCTAGAGAAATTAAACTTTAAAGTTCATTAATTATAAAAAGTGCAAAATAGAAGAAAAAATGCCAAAAATGCACTTTTAATGCTAAAAATTTCTAGCAAAAGACGAAAAAGTGCTGAAAAGCATCTAGCACTTTTTTCTAAAAAATAAGTGCAGCCGACGAAAATAAAGTGCTAGAATTGCACTTTTAATGCCGTTATGGCAACACTGTGTGTATGTATCAATCACTCAAGGAATATTTTCCGTTATGTTTTGTATATAAGTATTTAAATAATTGAACGAAATTTGTTTCCAAACAGTCCACAATTGGTCATAGCTCTCACATAAGATCCAACAAGTTCCACATATGCTAAAAGAAATTACTAAATGAGAGTACTCTCACTATGCCGAGTTATCTAAAAACTAGATAGTTAAATGTGTTTTAATAAAAAGTAGCTTGCTGGGGAAGGGAATATATGAGCAATTACAAAGTTTTTTAATTCCTTTGAAATTAAACTAAATTGTTAATAACTTTGGTAAGAGTAAAATGTCAAACAAATTTTTTACACAAAATTGTAAAACTATAGGTCTTTATTTCTAAACGTAATCTAATTTTTTCACCTTCTTTTTATTTTTTGGTCCATAGCTTTACACTTTTGGACATTATTCGTTATAGTGCTAACTAAAGACACTTAGGAGATAATTTTTTTACAAGCTTATCCGTGTGATATCACTTTACGTATTAGAACTTGGATGTTGAAATTTTTCCAATTTTGAATTGTTTACAGTTTTTTGAACGGACGCTGACGCCCCTTAATAAAATACAAAAATTGGGACAACAGCGGTTAGCTGTTAATGTGCCCTGAATGGGAGATGGGTACGACAGCTACAAAAGTTGAAAAACTTGAACGTAAATTTTTTAAAATATCAGTTTTTAGCGCGGCACATTCGCACTTATATAGGAAATAATTTGAATTATTGCGTAAATTGAGTTTTTTGTTATTTTGAAATATAAAATCGGAGGAGCATGCAAAAATATTCGAATGCAAAAATTTTATGAACTTTTTAAAAATTTTGCAAAATTTAATTTTTTATTTTGGCGATTTTGTATATCAAACATCGACTTATACAAACATTTAATAAATAGACATGAAGATAATGACATACCCAATGGTTTGCGATCATAAATGTATTTAAAATGTCATTGTAAGCTACAAAGGCGTCACTTTTATCTAAACACATTTTGCCAAGGCACATCATGGATGATGCTTAAAATTCGTAAAAATTACCACCATTTGCAAGTTTTCTTAATACTTTAATGTAAAACTAGGGCGCATCAAAAAAGTTAAATAATTGTTTTTGTGGGCCAAATAAAATGTACCTAGCATCAAAAAGCATCACTCTATAAATATTTAATTCCTTCAAACTATAATTTTTTAATTGCATTCCCTTATAAATTAAGCTCGTAGAATTCAGATATTAACAGTTTTTTCTTAAATTTTACTAATTCGCGATTTTCCAAAGACTATAAGTAACAAGTTAAAAAATTACTGAAATGAAATTTCTTACTGTGTATTTTTAAAAAATTTTAAAATAAATCTTATGGTATGTATTAAATGCACTAAATTTGAATTATTTTTACAAATATGTGCAATTTTTTTTTCAAATATTACATATATAAATACTATTTTAAATTTATTTTTTTAATATTTAAATGAAAACCGCTATAACTTTTGCACCCCTCGAACAAAATGGTCAACGCGAACGGATTCATCACGTATTACGGTGTGTTTATATTAAAACAAAATATTTGAATGTGCTACCAAAAATTAATTTTTGATTTGAAATTTTGAAAAATTGATTTGATTATTGCTCATATAAATATATATATAAAAAACAAACTTCCTTAAAAAATATATGTATAACAATTTCATGTTTTTCTGAATGGTATCTTTGTGAGAAATATCTTGGTATAAAAAATATGTCCTATTTTTTTAATATCTCGCTCCTATGCCCTTCCGAATTTTACCTATTTTTTATCAAAATTTCCAATTTGGGCCACATGTTCTACAATCCTAAAGCTGGGATCAGAAAACTGAAAGCAGTTTCGGAAGCCTTGATGTGTTTCCTATTAATCCTCAAAGTATTTTCTGGTTGAAATTTAAAAAATACCATTTTTGGGATTTTCGTTCTAATTTGATTTGAAATTTTGAAAAATTGATTTGATTATTGCTCATATAAATATATATATAAAAAACAAACTTCCTTAAAAAATATATGTATAACAATTTCATGTTTTTCTGAATGGTATCTTTGTGAGAAATATCTTGGTATAAAAAATATGTCCTATTTTATTAATATCTCGCTCCTATGCCCTTCCGAATTTTACCTATTTTTTATCAAAATTTCCAATTTGGGCCACATGTTCTACAATCCTAAAGCTGGGATCAGAAAACTGAAAGCAGTTTCGGAAGCCTTGATGTGTTTCCTATTAATCCTCGAAGTATTTTCTGGTTGAAATTTAAAAAATACCATTTTTGGGATTTTCGTTCTAATTTTTGGGATTTCCTTTGACCTTTTCACAAATTTTAAAAACGTTGAAAATTTCATTAAGTTTTTTTATTACATACATATAAAATATGTATGTATTTGTTGAGTTTCTAAAACTAAAAATTGTATAAAAATATTAATTATATAAAGATGCCCTTCAGAAAAACATAAAATTGTTAAAGAAAGTTTGTTTTTAATAAAAAAGAGCTAGGCACCTTTTCGCCCAAAAAATTGCAAAAATCTAACATTTGTTGAATTTTTAAATTGAAAATCTTTTAATGCTAATGCGAAAAAAATTTGGTATGTTTTTAATAATTATTGTATTGAACACGAGAAAAATAAAAAATATTGTTCTCAGTTCTCTACCAGCTATTGAAAATACTGACTAATTTTTGAAACTAAAACATTTTCGATTTTTTTGAAATGGTTCTCGAAAATTCCGTAATTTTGAGCTGATTACGTGAAAAATTATTTTAAAAATTGTAGAATATATTTGGTCCACAAAGTGATTTTTAGTGGGTTAGAGGGGCATTTTGTTATATCGAAATGGATGTCACAATTGTCGTAATTTTTAGTTTATACTGAAAAATATTCAAAATATAGTTTGGCATTTGGTTTAGTCCATTTCAGAATTTTTTGAAATTTATATGCCCCATATAATACAATAAAAGACGTTTTGCGGGCCAAAAATACTCTAACAACAGTTTTAATTATTTTTCCCGCGACAAGCTTAAAACTACGGAATTTTTCTTTCAAGCATGTGTTGGGCTTTACAAAAATATAAAAATCTATGATATCGGATGGGAAACGAAAAAAAGGCACGCGTTTAAATATTTTATATCTCGAAGGTACCCTACTTTGAGTGGCAATAGCGCCGCCCCTGAAGCATTTGTGGGGTCCATTTTCATAACTTAAACTCGAATATTCCTTGGCTACATCCACGTCTGTTTAACAAAAAAAGTTTGAAAAGCTAACAAATATTTTAAATAATAAAGAAAAAATAATACCGAAGGGACCAGGTTCATTAAAAATCCTATTTTATGTAAAATTCAAATTTAATTCAAAATTTCTCAAAGTCGATATCAAATTATAGTAACCCATTTTAGATGGCCCAATATGTTCTTAATTACTTTGTTAAGGGTTTCGATAACTCCGCCCCTGGTATAAATCGAAAAAAATCGTGAAAATCTGCAAAATAAAAGTAGGGTGGACAAAAATATTGATAATGTAATTTTTAATTGCTAATATTTCCTAAGCTATCAGCTATGTATGTAGTGGTCGATGTGGAGAAGATCGAAATTACAGAATTATTTCCCTCTATTTTTCTATGCCATTGTTCGGCGTTTATATTGTTGTTATTGTTTACTTTTGTTTTTGTCCCGTGCGACTGTCTCGCTGTTTTGTAATTATCTTGAAAACGAAAATTGATCCAATTATAGTGTTAATTGTGTTTAACTTCTTAATTGTGTTTAACTTCTTGCACTATAATTGAACCTGTAATTTCGAAAAGGGCATGTTTTGTGTAGAAAAATTCTGTGGAACGATAATTACTTAGGTGTTCAATTTTTTAGCCATAATAATCAAAAAAGATTAATTTTATGGTAAAATAGTTACAAAGTTTTCGTTTTAAATAATTCAGAGACACAGAGCAACCAATTAAAGTAGTCCAATTGCCCTATTTTTTTCCTAAAATATGTTTTTATAACCCAAAGTACAACAACATTACCTTTGGAATCTAAATATGGAGTGACCACCCTGAATATAAATGTTAATAAAAAATAATAATTATAACAAAATACTAAAAATATATGTACCTACATATGTGTATATGTGAATAAATACCAACATAACTAGAGAAATTCATAACTGTTTAAATTTTCATAATCTTTATTTAGGCCTCAGTACAAATGCAACCAACTATTTGACAAGTCAATCTAAGGCAGCTGGATCAACAGAAGCATCTCGGACAGCAAATGTGCCGCTGGGAAATGCTCCAACAACGTCAACTAGCAGTTCTACAAACGGTGTCAAAACTACATCTTCTATTTCTAGACCTCTTCAAAATGTAAGATCAAAAAATGAATACAATGGCACCCAAAATAAAACAACATGTCAAAAACTGATATACATACATATATATATTTTTATTTTGGGTTAAAATTTCATTTTATTTGAAATGTGAAAGTGTGTAATTAAAATATTAAGTATGTATGTATAAACTTTATTTCATTATCTATTACAAATATTTAAGTATTTTTTATATTAAGCGAACTGTTTAATTTTATTATTAAAGTCAGATTCACAATGCTAGCAACAATTTTTTCCATCCATTTCTTTTTATAAAACTGTGGACTTTTTACAAAACCACTTATTTGAAAAAAGCGAATTTTACAGGAGAGCAGAAAACACTTAACATTGCAAAAAATGTTTCAAATTTCGAAATAAGTTGATTTGATTAATATCTTCGGATCTAGAGGCATAGACTCACCCCGACTAGGCAGAAATATCCGCCTTTAAAAGTTGTCAACGTCCACGTTGATATACATACATATATGTATTTGCCTTTCATTTTCAGTACAAAAAAATTAAACTGAAGTTCTGTGAAAAAGTTAAGCATACTTTAACTACAATTTCAATTTGTATAAAAAAATTGTTGACGTTTATTCTATATCATAGCTGTTAAACAATAATAATCCTTATTATTAAATTATTGTTATTAAAAAGGTAAAATTATTGATTAATAAACGATTATTTAAAATTTTTTTGGAATGATAATTGATTGGGATTAAAAATAATGTAATCCCTCATTATTTTTAGATTATCTTTTATTTAAATTAATGAATATAATCTAAAATAATCAAAAATATTATTTTATTATTTTCAAGGATTAATTTTTAGTATTTTTGATTATTTTTCATATACATATTTAGTATAATTACTTCCTTTTTTATTATTTATTATTGAATTGAAATACAGTGGACGTCAAGTAGTACGAATGCTCTTTATTACGAATGGCAAATGATGTCAAAGGAACATACATAATTTATTAGTTCCTGACAATAACACTGATAAAATCAATATTGAAATTAAAAAAAAAAATATTGAAAAGTCTCCATTAAAAGCCAATGTTAAATGACGGATATTTTAATAAGTAATCGTTGCCGATTATATTTATGTAAGTCACTAAAAAAGTACTTAAAAGTAATGCAGACGGATTGTAGTACTCATTTAAAAGTAATTTGTTTTGTAAATGCCAGTAAGTATAGAAGTATATTTTTTTTCCAAAAATCAAAATAAAATCTAAATATTTAATGTATATTATTTGAATTAAAACATAAAAAATGTGTTGTTCAATAATACGAATTTTTCGGTACTACGAAAGAGCATGTCAATGTACATACGTATAATTCCTACTATCGGTCGTCCACTGCATGTACATATGTATGTATGTATGTATGTATGTATGTATGTATGTATGTATGTATGTATGTATGTATGTATGTATGTATGTATGTATGTATGTATGTATGTATGTATGTATGTATGTATGTATGTATGTATGTATGTATGTATGTATGTATGTATGTATGTATGTATGTATGTATGTATGTATGTATGTATGTATGTATGTATGTATGTATGTATGTATGTATGTATGTATGTATGTATGTATATATGTATGTATATATGTATGTATATGTTATGTTCCGTTGTTTTTAGAAATTGTTATATTTCAATGGCTTTTGAAAATAAAAAATTATCAAGTTTTTTTCGAATTAATTTGTAGTATGACAAAAGAGACGAAATAAACTTGATAAATTTAATTATTAAAATTTATTATTTAAATATAACGCTCATTTACTTCAATAGTGTCAACTTGAGAAAACTGTTTTCCATTATACATAATGAAAAAAAAAGGAAATTATACTAAATATATTATCAATAATTAAAATAATCCTGAAAATAATCAAATTATTTTTTGATTATTTTCGTTAATTTATATACATATGTACATTGACCCCTGATTATCATACTCACCATCAAAAAAGTTGAGTGTATATTGATTTTTAAAAAACTATTAGAAAATTAATAAAATTGTATATAAAATCATTTCTTGGTATTTTGGCCGCAAGATAATCGCGAGTTTTAAAAATAACACTGTGTGACACTCACTACGTGATATAATGCTTTTTTTAAACCTAGATGAGTAGATCGTTTTACCCATGATTTAAAAAATAGAAGGTTGTTTCAATTTTATTTGTTTGACAACAATGTAGATTTTTGAAGTTTATTTTACTTGTAAATATTCAAAAGGGAGCTTTGCCACATCTAGAAAATGATTTTGAGGAGTTTTTAAACAAAAATTTGTAGTTTATTAATAAAAAAAATTTTTTGTATTAACAAGAGGAACGGTAAACTATTTAGTGTTTCTTTTCCTATTATCCTTTCTCATTATTTCGAGTTAACAGAATGTGTATTAAATTCGGCTATAGCGAATCTTATATAACCACAATCAAAACATGTATTACACTTTGGAATTTCGGTCATATAATGGACTCTCCCTATCATGATTAAATTGACGGACAGACATGTCTATATCATCTTAGGGCTCATATACATACATATATATATATATACTATTTTGGTTTTAATACTACAATTATTAACAAGGGATTGATAGATACTTTATGTATATTTCTTGATGATGGGTTTAATAAACTTAACATGCGTAAATGGCTTGTTCCACAATGCAACAAAAGTTGTAATAAAGAAACATTCTTTGAGAAAAAGAACACCGAAAAATGTCATTGTTAGAAGAAGAGGCTCCTGTCTGCATCTGCATTTTGTTTTCCCATGCTTCTTGCTCTCTTAACAATTTATTAAATTGTCGCAGTAAACCTCCATTAAGTATTCCACATGGTTCGCTCCTCATTTAAAAATATTATTTTGATTGAAAATTATTTTGTTGATTAAATTGTGGTTGTTTTAAAGAAAATATTTTTGTTTGATATGAGTTTTTTGAAATATATGAAAGATTGAATTAAATATTAATATGGTAGCATTACTTTAAACATAAACTTCAAATCGCCTTAATTGTCAGATGGTTAATCAGGCTGACATAAATAGAAATTGAAACTACCTTCTATACCATGGTTTTACCATTTTTAGAATCTTCAATATACCCTAAAAATCGATAGATATTGAAAAAAACACTTTTTTTTTACTAGACAGACTAAAAAAAATTATATCTCAAAATTTTCTTAACCGATTTAATATTTTTCAACTGTTTTGAAAAGAGTTTCCTTTGTACTTTTCAAAAAGTACACAAACCCCCCTGTAACCATTTGTATCGCAATGAAACTCAACATAATTAACTATTATTTAAAAATATATCTTTTTCCCAAATTTAATGAGGATCGGCCCATGTTTGACCTATACTCCTATATAAAGCCTCATTTAGAAGATTTGGTTTTTATCAATAAATTGCTTAAATACTTTGGAATTAAGGTAAAATTCAACATAAAAGTTTCTTTGTGAAAAATAAAAATTTTTAAAATATACTCATGGTGTAGGGTGTTATATGGTCGGCCATGCCCGACTATACTTTCCTACTTGTTTAAAAATATTTTTATACCCTACACCACTTTAGTGGGGAGGGTATATTGGATGTGTGCTGATGTTTGTAACACATAAAAATATTCGTTCTATACCCACCCTAAAGTATACCAATCGGCTTAGAATCATTTTCATCATTAAGCTATGTCCGTCTGTCCGTCCGTCCGTCTGGCTCTCCATGTAAACCTTGTGCTCAAGGTACAGGTCGCAATTTTCAATATAGTTCGATGAAATTTGGTAGCCCAAGGACGAAGCCTATTGAAAATGGTTAAAATCGGTCCATTATTTCACCTAGCCCCTATACAACAGAACACCCCGAAAGGGCCTTTGAGCTCATATTTATGTTAAATATACATATATCTCGATGGAAAGCAACACAAATAAGATTTATACGACTTGATGACCTTGCCAAATTTCATAAAAATCGGACCTCATTTGACCCTAGTTCCCATACAAAGTCCGCTTCAGAAAATGACTTGAATGTCCAAAATTCACATATAAACACTAATATCGCGATGAAATCCCTCACAAATAAATATTATATAACAATTAGGAAAGTATAGTCTTTTATGTTGAATTTTACCTTAATTCCAAAGTATTTAAGCAGTTTATTGATAAAACAAATTTTCTAAATGAGGCTTTATATAGGAGTATAGATCAAACATGGGCCGATCCTCATTAAATTAGGGAAAAGGATATATTTTTAAATAACAGTTAGTTTTGTTGAGTTTCATTGCGATACAAGTAAATTTTAGACGTTTAAGACATTTTTTGTATGGGGGCTAGGGTCAAATAAGGGCCGATCATTACGAAAATCTGCAGTGTCATTTATACTTATATAAAACTTATTTGTGCCAATTTTTAGAGAGACAATAGTATATTTAACGTAATTATGGCATAAAAAGCTCAAATCGGGAGGTACGGTTGTATGGGGGCTAGGTGAAGTAATGGACCGATTTCAACCATTTTCAATAGGCTTGTGCCAAAAAACATGCTTGGTCCAAATTTCATCAAATTATCTTGAAAATTGCGGCCTGTACCTTGCGCACAAGGTTTACATGGACAGCCATGTCTTAATTGATTAAAAAAATGATTCTGAATCGATCGGTATACTTTAAGGTGGGTGTAGGACCAATATGTTTGTGTGTTACAAACATCAGCACAAACGTATAATACCCTTCCCACTATAGTGGTGCAGGGTATAAATATAAATCTATTCACAAAATATTATCGAGATCGGTCCATATTTGACCCAAGCCCCCATATAAACCATTTTTCAGAAAATTAGTTTTTCGTCCATAAATTGCTTAGATGTTTCGGAAACAAGATAAATACTTTATTATGAAAAATAAATCACATTTAATATTCATAACTGGTGTAGGGTATCAGAGAACGGTTTGAATGCTTGGTATGAATGGTTTCAATGCTGATTGAATAAGTTGTAAGAAAGAATTAACTTAACAAGTTTTTATTTATGGAATGAAGATTATACTTTCCAAAATTCATATAAATTTCGCAAACGTTTGCTGATTGTTTTGCTCATTATAAAGACTTTATTGAGTAAATTTAAAAGAATGTGCTTATAAAGGTTTAAGTTTTTGTTCATTCATATGTGGTTAACCGAAAAATCGGGTTTTAATACATATTTTGGTTTTTCGTAAAACGATTTTTTGAAAATATTGATTTTCGGTTAACCTGATTATCCCTTTTTTGTGGCTCGGTTAACCGGTTTCAAATATTTGTAATTTTTAGTATAAAATTGTATGTTTTGTTTGGTTTTTAATTGTGATAAGTATTAGGCTTCAGTCAGAAAACATGAACAGATTTTTAAAGCATTTTGACATTTATATAAGAATGTTAATATCATTTTCCTTGTTTATGAATATAATCCTAAACTTTTTGCATAAATGTTAAACATATTTTATGTGTATTAAATGCAGATATAAACTAAAAAAAAATAAAAAACAGGTAGTAAAAACAGTATGATACACCATGAGTATATTTTAAAAGTTATTTATTTTCAATAGAGAAACTTTTATGTTGAATATTTCTTTAATTCCAATGCATTTAAGCAATTCATTGATGAACAACAATTGTCTAAAAGAGTCTTTATATGGGAGTTAGTCAAAGTGGTCAAATATGCACCGATCCTCATAACATTTGGAGGATGGATGTATTGGTACATAAACGTCAATTATGTTGAATTTCATCGCTGATCATAGTATTCTGTATATGAAGATTTTCGCTCTTAACAAGTGCGTAAAAAATACAAAAATGTTATTTAGTTGCTTGAAAGCAACTAATTTCACATATTGTGTGTAATTTTTTTTTCCATGTGTAGCCCATGTGTAATTGGTTTCACGTGTAACTTAAAATTTTTTAAATCCTTCTGTAGAAAAGAATTGGGAGAGTATATTGGGTTTGCGCTGATTTTTGTATCGCACAATAATATTGGTGCTACACCCACCCAGCAAAAATAAAACGATGTACTTCCAAAAAAATAACATTTATCACCACTTCAAAAGTAGCACAAATTGAATTTTTTTACCTTCTGAGGAAGTGATGTTTAACGACTTCCGAAGAAGCGAAAATAATTATATTTTTTCAATGCTGAAGATATATTTTTTATTTTTACATTTTTATGAGATAAAAATGTTATATTTGGGCTTTTGTATTAAATGTGTCTATTATTCTAATTAATGTTAATATTATATAAGTCAAATTAGTTGTATTCTATAATACTACAATTTCACTTCCGAAAAACTTCCAAAAAAGAGCATTAAAATTACTTCTTGAGAATGACTTCAGAAGTAGTGAATTTGGAATCAAATAAAAAAAACATCCCTCCTATGACAAGCCTGTGTTAAAATCATAACTTCTTCAGGTCTTTTACAGTACTTCCATGGAGTAAATTCTACTTTTTTTTCGCATCTTTGGAAGTTCTTTTTTTTGCTGGGCACCTTAAAGTCAGAATCATTTTCTGAGTAGATTTAGCTCTGTCCATCCGTCTGTCCTTGTAATCAATTTTCGATATAAATTTATGAAATATTGCACAAACTTTTCTTTTCGAAATAGTTAAAATCGGTCCATTATTTCATTAAGCTACTCAATAAAGAAATAATAATTATGATAACTTATTTTACAGTAGAATTTACTGTACTGAAATGAATAATATACATGCGGAAGTTCACCATTGTTACAGTTATTAGATCTTAGTTAAATAACGAAAAAAGTCGATCACTCTTTAAAGTCGTAATTATGAACCCTATATGAGTTGATATAATGGATTTTAATCATTCGGAATAGACTTCGATCGCACTTGTGCTAAAAGACTTTTATTTTTCAAAATATCTTAAAAATTGCTACCTGCACCGTGCGAACAAGGAGCATGTGTAATATTTCTTTAAATGTGTAATTTAGAAGCCTACTAAGTGTAGTTTCTAAATTTTTTGGTGGTAACCCTGTTGAAAGCATTCAACAAAGTATGTTGATGTTGCTTTGTTCCAGAAATTACTATGGAATGCATAACAATTACTGTTGCTAGATAAAACTGGCATAAAATCGTCAAAAATAGTCTTAAAAATCGAAAATCGTCAAAATAATTTTTAAATCAAGAAGTCGGAAAAGTAAAAAATATATTATTTATTGTTAAAGTATTTTCGATAATACAATGGAATTTATATTTTAGAAATTAGTTTAGTTGTTCAATTATTTTTTTACAACGATATTTATTAATAGCGAACCAATTTTTTTGTCAGTAGACTACGGAAAAATCGTTCTTCCGCCGGACTGTTATATGTGGAACAATCTTTCTGCAGAAATATTTCTTGTCAGTTTCGATTTAAATAGGTTTAAATTTCTCGAGCAGTTTTCTAGATGATTTGATGAAATTTTTGCACATTTTATTTTTTTATCAACAGGGCGAAGCCTATAATGGTTGAAATCAGAATAGCACTTTGGGGCTCATAATATGTTAACTATTCTAGTATTTCTACAAAAATCAATATAACTATATTTTGTATTATCCTAAATAATACAATTTTCAATGTATTATGAAACCTATTTTTTTGGTTTATTTTCAATTTCAAATGGATTATAAAGAATATTATGATGTAAAATAAAAGTTTACAAATTAAAATCCAAAAGAAAACTATAAATAAATTTTGTATTTTGTAAAGAATACACCTATTTTAAAAAATTTTTAAAGTTTAATATATTTCAAACTACAAAATGTTTTAGTTTTTGAGACTACAATACATATTCCAATATTACTTTGTATTAATACAAAATAACATAATGTAAAATACCTTTAAGTAGTAGAAATTAAAAACAATAACAAATTAATTGAAATCAAACACTAAATAAATTTTTCATTAAATACTTTTCTGCTTTTATTTTCTTACTTCAAAAGTATTTGTTTTTTATACCCTCCACCACCATCAGTGGTGATAGAGGGTATATGTAAATTTGTCATTCCGTGTGTAACACCAAGAAATATTCATCTGAGACCCAACAAAGTATATATATTCTGGGTCCTTATGAAATTCTGAGTCGATTTAGCTATGTCCGTCCGTCTGTCTGTCTGTCTGTGTAAAACACGCTCACATTAAAACGAAGCAATATAATTTAACCAAATTCACCCAAAATATTCATTATTATCCGGTACAGTTTGGTATTGAAAATGAGCAAAATTGGTTCACATCGGGAAAAATTATGAATCAAAATTTAAAACAACTCCGAAAAAAATAAGCATTTTTTACACATTCTAAAGTAATTTTCTCGAAAACTATGCAAGATAATTTCATGGAAGTCATCATACATTCGTTTCTACACAAGATCTTGATTCCTGCTGAAAATTGCCAGAATCGGTCCATAATTTCATATACCTCCCATACAAAAGTACATATTCCCGGAAAATGAGTTTTTTGTTAATAACTTCCGTCAGAATGTTGATATCTTCACAAAATTTTACAAATTAAAATCCTATGTCAATTGAATTCTTTGAGAGAAAAAATAGTCTGGATCGGTCCATAATTGGACATAGCTCCCATACAAGGTCCCCTCCCGAAAATCATTGAAACGCGCATAACTCATTACTAAATTAAGATATCCATATAAAATTTGAAATAAGTATTGCTCATATGCACAGAAATATTACTATGAAAGTTTTTTCCGATCGGTCCATAACTGGTCATAGCTCCCATACAAGGTCCCCTCCCGAAAATCACTTAAAACCACATAACTCATTACTAAATCAAGATATCCATATAAAATATTACTATGAAATTTTTTTCCGATCAGTCCATATTTGGTCATAGCTCCCATACAAGGACCCTTCCCGAAAATCACTTAAACGCGCATAACTCATTACTAAATTAAGATATCCATATAAAATTTGGTACAAGTATTGCTCATATGCACAGAAATATTACTATGAAATTTTTTTCCGATCGGTCCATAATTGGTCGTAGCTCCCATACAAGGTCTCCTCCCGAAAATCACTTAAACGCGCATAACTCATTACTAAATCAAGATATGCATACAAAATTTGGTGTAATTATTGCTCACATATACAGAAATATTACTATGAAATTTTTTTCCGATCGGTCCATAATTGGTCATAACTCCCATACAAGGTCCCCTCCCGAAAATCACTTAAACACACATAACTCATCACTAAATTAAAATATCCATAGAAAGTTTGGTACAAGTATAGCTCTCACATATAGAAATATTACTATGAAATTTTTTTCCGATCGGTCCATAATTGGTCATAGCTCCTGTACAAGGTCAATTAGCAGAAATATTGCTATTATATACATAAATTACACTATAAAATTGTTTTGCAATCGGTCCATATTTGGTCATAGCTCTCATACTAGGTCCCCTCCAGAAAATCACTTAAATGCACAATATTAATTGCCAAATAATGATATAGATACAGAATTTTTAAATTTTGTCTTTATATACATAATTGGTCATAGCTCACATACAAGGTCCTTTTACGAAAATCTCTTAAACCCACATTACTCATTACCAAATAAAGCTATTGATACAAAATTTGGCAAATTAGTTTGGTATACAAAAATTCTATTTCAAGATTTTTTCACGATCGGTCCATAACATGGGTGCGGTCGGTCCCATGCAAGTGTCCCTTCAGAAAATCACAGAAAAACACACATTACTTATTACTAAATTAAGATAAAGATACAAAATTTGACTGAAATATAGCTTTTATGTACAGAAATTTTGCTTAAAGAATATTTTACGATCGGTCTATAATTGGTCATATTTCCCATACTAGGTCCTGCCCCTAAAAGCAATTTAACCGTATTTAACTAGTTACTTGTTTTATTTTAGCTAATACTTTTATGAATAAAATAAGATATGTAACGTTGAAATCAGTTAAAACTGACAAACAGAATTTTTTTTCGTAAAAACAAAAATTTACAAAATCTCTCATTTCTTTGAATAATAAGCTTATATTTGTGTTGCATCTTAAGTTGATATTTTACTTTGGTAAATTAAGATATCCACATAAATTTTTGTTTTTAGGAAAAAATTCTATATTTGTCAGTTTTTATCTTATTTCAACGTTCCATATCTCATTTTATTCATAATAGTATGAGCTTAAATAAAAAAATAATTAAAAACTATGTTTTCAAATAAAGTGTGGGTCTTAAATTTTAAAAAATTAATAAAAATATAAAAAAATTGTATTTAGATCTAAAAATATAAACGTGTGTGTACTTTTTGAAAAGTACAAAGGAAACTCTTTTCAAAACAGTTGAAAAATTTTAATCAGTTAAGAAAATTTTGAGATATAATTTTTTTAGTCTGTCTAGTAAAAAACGAATTTTAGGGTATATTGAATCTACTCTACTAGACCTACCAACTTCACTAGGTCTCGCGGTGAGTGTACTGATTTTTTGTAATTTTGTCACATCGTGTAATTGGTTGCTAGCATTGTGGATCCAGATTTACTAATACATATCACAAACGATGAATTTATTTATTTTTTTAACTTAAAGTCAGATTCACAATGCTGGCAAATTTTCAGGGGTTTTTCACAATGCTAGCATAGAAATCAAATACACTAGACAACACTGAAAATGCCCCTTAAATAAATTTCCGATTCCCTCTAGTTTCCGAGATATTATGGTTTTTGTAAAAACGTTATTAAGACATTTTTTGGTATTTTTTACTTAATTTCTCAGAACCGGAGTTATTTAAAAACATGGTAATCTACATAAAATTATCTATCATTAGAGTAGTCATGCTGACAGTTTTTGGAGGATACCTTGGATGTCCTGCAGCGAAGTTGAAAGTTGTACTTTTTTTGTTTTATCCTTATAACTTTAATTTGAGGTAAACGAGTTTTATTTCTTTTTACAATATAGTACCAACATATAACAATAACAAAATTTTGAAATAACAATTGGAAATTCGTTAAAAATTTAGTGAAATATTTTGAAATAAATTCATGATTTTTGTTTAATGTGTTTTTTTACTTTTAACAATATTCTCTATCGGTATCGTATCGTTGTATCATCATATGTAATTAATATTTCTCAGACAAAATTTTTTGACACAAAAACAAAAGAATAGTGAAAACTTACGACATACAACGTCACAGATTGTGAATTGTGTAATATTTTGTATTCATGAGTATGTAAAAATAACAAACAAAAGTTGAATTCAATCCGAAATATTTCACTGCGTTTTTAACGAATTTCCAATTTTACCGAAAAATGGTATTATTGGTTTATGTTGGTAGTACTTTATAGAGAAAGTCAAATGAATTTAGCTCAAATTATTGTTATAAGGATAAAACAAAAAAGGCTCAATTTTCAACTTCCTTGCAAGGCAATCTAGTTATACTGCAATAACTCTCATCATGATTATACTCTTTAAAAAGATAATTTTGTGTAGATTTCCATGTTGTTAAAAAAAAACTTTGAAATACATAGGAATTAACTATTTTTATTTAAAAGGCACGCAAAAAGTTTGATTTTGTTGACTTGTGTTATTTATAAAACATATCTTGTTGATTATCTTGTTGCATAGATATCAATATCAAAGTGATGTAAACAAAAATATTAAAAAAAAAACGAGTAAAATATGAATTAATTAGCTTATAACTTTGTTATTTGACGCTTGATATATGTACATAAATATTTTATACCTTGTTGGAAAGATAATTTTCTCTATAAGATAAGATTCGTTCGTAATGTTAGGTTAGGTTGATAGGAGGATGTATAGTACATCCGAAGAAATACACATAGGCCACTATCGGGCCTGTTGCGCGCTCCTTTTTACGAATATATTATTTATTTTTTTGTATATTATTCTTCAATGTTCAGAAACTTAGTTTCCTGGAAGTAATTTCTAAGAATTTCCAATCAGTGTTAGTCAGGAATGTTATTTCCGGAATAACATCACTTCCAAGATACTTGGATCTAACTTCGACGAATGTCTAACAGTGGCAAAGAAAGAGCTCCAAAGTTTCATTGTCCTCTCCATATGCTCTACATTCGTCTGAATCCGCCCGCCCAATTTTGTATAGCTGTGCTCGTACTTACTCATTTTGAGGAGATTTCTTGTCTTGTTCTCATCAGGGTCACCCCATGGAATCTTTGTGGCTCTACCCACCGTTTCATTATTCCAAGAGGCCTTATGGGATTCTCTCACCCATATTTTTAATTCAGCTTTTGTTGCGTCGAATAGTTTTGCGTTTGTCAGGTTAACTACGTCGAGCTCTCGTCCCTTTAAAGCTATTACAATCGCCTTTTCGTTGCCGACTACTCACATGATGTAAACCTTACCTCCGGGAGAGTATTCAGTTAAAGCTTTCTTACAATTCAATACGGTCTTAGATTTATTTATATCACCTGATATCGCCCTAATTGCCTTCTGTCTGTCAGTAAATACATATATTAAGGGCTGTGGGCGCCACATTTATTATAATCCAATTTACGCATTCCGTACATGCTTGTGTTATGATTAGGTAAACGGTGGTTTATTTCTATTTCTGGGTCTTTAATATAGAACCCCAAGCCCACTTTCTACGCCAATTTAGAGCCATCCGTGGTACTTGCTCTAGTTTTTCGACCAAGACATTCTATCTGGGATCAGCGTTTCAAAGTTTCCGACATATTCTGTGTCTGGTATGCGATCAGGCACGTCCGATGACGTGCTTCATATCTTAAATATGTTTCAATGGGTGGAATATCTTTCAACGTTTCCAGAGCTTCGGCTGAAGTAGTACACATGGCACCACTTATATCCAAGCAGCATGTACGCTGAACTCCCTGTAGTATTTTGATTTTACACTTTTTGTCCAAAGCAGTCCATTAGATTATTGAAGCATAAGCTAGAATTGGTCTAATTACACTTTTATAAAGCCAATTTGTCATAGTAGGACTAAGACCCCATCTCATGCCTATAGTTCTCCTACATATCGCCCAGCACCGATGTGCCATGTTGATCCCATCCTCTATGTGGTGTCTCCATTTTATTTTCCGGTCGAGGATTACACCTAAGTACTTACCTTTGTCTGCCACCGGTTTTTTCTTGCTCAGGAAGCAAGGTTCAGTATAAGTAGAAATTAAGGCCGTATTCAGAGCCCCCTCAGCTCTTCTACACAAGTAATTTAGATCCTTTCCCTTTTAAAGTTTTACACATCGTCTGCATAACAGATAGGTATAAGTCCTTTCTCGGTTAGTGTCCTTAGGACACTATTAATCGCGGTAACCAGAATAAAGGTGACAAAATGCCACCCTGTGGTATACCGCGAAATATCTTTTTCCTGATAGTTATACATCGTACATCTCGCAGCTTATCCATCTGTTCCTTAGCATGTAGTTGATGCAGTTACGGAGCACCCGGTCAACATAAAACTGGTCTAGGAATTGGATAAGAGTATCAGTGTGCACGCTATTGAAAGCGCCATCGATGTCAATGCATATCGCCAGTGTACAATTTGCAATCGAATGATTCACCTTTGTAGTGGACAACTTCGTTTAAAGCGGTTTCCACCGATCTTCCCTTTATATAAGCATGCACCTTAAATTTTATACTGCTTTTAACCATGCTATCGACTATCCGTTCCAAGGTTTTAAGTAGGAAGGACGTAAGACTTATCGGGCGATAGGACTTAGGTGTCGCATAGCTAGGTATCTCTGGTTTGGGTATAAATATTACCCTTGCATCCTACAATTTAATGGGGGTATATGTCAATTTCGAGCATGCAGTGAATATCTGAGACAGATGTACGGAAACCAGTCCCGTCTCCATCGGTAAAAGTGCCGGGAAAATGCCATCCGGCCATGCAGCTCAAAGCTTTTGATTGCCTCTTTAACCGTATCAGATGTAATTACAATATCCGTGTTAGCCTCTCCTTCATCTACGTTATTCGATATACCCGGTGAGAAATGATAGTCCATTAGGAGTTTCATCGTCTCCTTCATATCCTCCTGCCCGTGTCATTGACCATAGATTCCGGTTGCATGAGTTTTGGATAGGAAATTCGTAATGTTAAGAATACATAATTTTTATGCAAATTTGAAGAAATTAAAAAAGTCAAATTTTTTACCCCATTTTACACTTTTCAATCGATTTCCGGCACGGGTTATTATTATCCGATTTGACTAAAATTTAACACCTGTTAGTTTTAGACACTAATAAACAAAATAAGACCCATCTGAGCAAAATCGATATTTTTGGGCACCTCTTATGTACATATTTTTATTAATTTTTTTAATAGTGTTTTTATATAATTTGTATAGTTAGTTAATTAGTTAGTTTGAAAGGAGGATCTACATATATACATCAAATCCGAAGAAATACACCTAGGCCTCTATCTAGGGCCTTTTCTGCGCTCCATTGCCAGTGCTTCAGATAGGAATTGAACCCACCACCTCCGGTCTAACAGACTAGAACACTCACCACTAACCAACCGGAGGCCACTATAATTTTAATTTTTTTTTGTTTGAAATTAATAAAATAAACGTCAACAAATTTATTTACTTAGAATTAACAACAAAAAATATTTAATTAACATTTTATTTCGTAAATCAAACAACAGAGCTAACATAAAATTAGAAAAAATATTTTTTACAATTTTATTTTATTTCAAAAGAAGTTTAATTAATGCAAACAAGAAAATATATAAAAATCGAACTTTATTTTTAAAAGAAAATAATCATAAAGTGAGGCAAAACTAGTATCCTAATCACTGGGGAAGTCAAGTATGCTGAAATTATGCTATGATATTTGAGATTTATCATACTTTGAAGCACTACCCAGGAAAAACTTACATTGAAAAGTAATGAGTTAAAAAGCTAATAAAAGCTCTTTTCACTACTTCTTCATTAGCATTTAAGTCATTATTTTAACACGGTGATGTCATTGGAGGCAAGTACTTCTACGCTCGCTTACAAATAGGGAGTTAAAGAAGTACTTGCAATTTCTCTTACAAAACAGTTGTTGAGTAAGTTGTTTTGTTCTTTAATAATAAAAAGAGCAAGCTAGAATACGAACCAGGGACTTCGGTTTGTTAGTCAAATGTTCTACTCACTGCACCACTGCTTACCTATTTTATTGCGCGTCAAATAATGGTTTTCACACACAAAACTAATTTTGTTTTCTTTTTTTGTAAAACACAATTTTTAACACGCAATTAAATAAAATGTGCAAACAAAATAACAATGCCGAAAATAAAGTACTTCTATATTAGTTTGAAAGTGAAAAGTAAGTGGTTATGGAAGTACAACCCATTACCGAGTTTTTGCTGGGTAGTTAAATAGGATTTCATGTCACTTTCATAGACATACATAAGTATGTATGCATATACAAAAAATTCAAACAAAGTTTGACACATCTCTTCCAATTGTATTCATAGTTTCTAAACTGACATTTGTCACACACCAATTCTATTTCGAACCCGAATTATTAATAAAACAATTTAAGGAAATTATTTTAAACAAAAGAAAAAATTATATTTTTTGAATAAAATTGTTTTGAAACTCCATGAATCCATTCGATGCACAATTTAAAACATTTGGTTTCCCTACTAATCACCATCATTTTCACTACAAAACTTTGATAAAAGTTCATTTGTGGGTTTTTGGTCACCTAAATTTAAAACAGTGTGCATCTGTCTCGCGTCATGATATTAAAATTTTCATAAAACAAAAATAAACTAATAATAATCAATAAATAAATATGTACATATGTTATTTTCGCAATGTAGGTGATACCAACCTGTGTGTATTTAATGTCACGTGTTGCTGTGCATATGGAAATTGAGGGAACAGCTCAATGTCCATCTCAGGTGATGCTAGCTGCTGCTCTTGGCTGTGAAGAATTGGGAATAGCAAATAAATTATTGGCACAAAGTATTTTTGGTCTGTGGATGACAAGTGCGCTTCTTGAAATTCAACTTAAATCGCATCATCGACCTTATGTTGTACGAGTAGCATGGCCTAATTTACTGGAAAAGTTTAGTCATGGAAATCCAATTGAAAAGAAGTATGACGAACCTATGATTATGTTGAAACGAAATGTTTTTTTCTCAAAGCGAGATGAGGAAAAAATAAAGTGAGTATTAAGTATAAATATTTATATATATATATATATACACTAGCTATACCCAGTGTGCTTTGCTACCTTAAAATCAATGTATATAAAAAAAGCACTTTACGATTTTGAAGATTCTAACTATAATAGTTTTTCAGATATACATTTTTTCCATTTTGGGGATGTCACGCAAATTATTGCAAGGTCGTCAATTTTGCCAAATGTTAATTTAGTTTTTAATGTAACCTATGAAAAATTTTAATAATATAATAGTTTAATTCATATGGGAGATGCCAAGGTCCCATTGAAAGTCCGCCCATTTTTCTCTAAATGTTCACATAAATGTCAAAGTTTTTCATGTAAAATTTTCTAGCTCTAATAGTTTCTCAGATATATGAATTTTTTATTTAATTCATATGGGAGGTTCAAATATGCTAGTCCGCCAATTTATTACCCAAATTTTCACATTGATATCAAAGGATTTTTGCTCTAAAAGTTTCCCAGACATACGATTTTTTCTACTTATTCATATGGGAGGTACCAACACATGAAAGGTGCCACGCCCAATATAGCCATTCCGCCCATTTTATCCAAAAATATTCTTATGGATGTTAAAGTTGTCCATACAAAAGATTCCAACTCTTGCAGTTTATGAGATATGCGACTTTTAATACTTATTTTGAATGTGGGCGTGGCACGTCGCCCACGTGAAATTTTGAAGTTAAAAGTAGCCTATAGTTCCTTCCAGACATAGGAAGACACTGAAAATTTCAGAAAAATCGGTCCAGCCGTTTAGCTGTCTATAAAGTCCAAACAAACACACATTCATTTTTATATCTATAGATGGGGGGTGCCACACCCCTATTGCTTGTCCTCCAATTTGTTCACCAAATAATCATATGGATGTCAAAATTGCCCATAAAAATTTTCAGGACTCTAGTTGTATCATTGCAATTTCAAAATAAAAAGTAGCCTATAGTTCCTTCCGGATGTAGGGGAACATACACTGAAAATTTAAAGAAGATCGCTTCACTGGTTTAGCCTCCTATAAGGTACAAACAAACAAGTAAACAAACATACATTGATTTTTATATATATAAATTCAAAAAGTATCTTTTGTAGAAGGAAATAGTACCCAAAAGTACCCTTTTATGTTTTATCACTTAATCTTAATTTCGTATTTCTAAGTTCCAAAAGAAGAACGAAAAAGTACCAAAAAATCCCCTTTTATAGGTTCTCACTTACTCCTGGACTTACATGCTTAATTTACATGATTTTTGCTCATATCTTCGTTATTTATGGACCGATTTTGCTGATTTTAAATGGCGTCCTTCCCGATCATATGTCTCATAGAATTATTGATTGTACGGATCTCGCAGATATCTGGGGTCTCTTGAAAACCACTTTCAACATACACACGGATAGACAGACAGACAGACGGACATGGCTAAATCGACTCCGCTATCTATAAGGATCAAGAATATACATATATACTTTATAGAGTCGGAAAATTATATTGTAGTAAAACGGAATGACAAACATATATATAACCTTCTCACGAAGGTGAATGGATGTTTAATATAAATTATGTTAATACATATTTTAGTTAAAAATTTGATTTATAACAGTATGGAACCATCAAGTGTTATATACCAATGTAAAGCTAATGTAAATGCATAATACAGTACTTATGTACCTGGGAAGTGATACTATTTTTCTGAAAGGTAGAGAAGAAGTAGAACAAGAATCTTTTTTAAAAATATTCCAAACACCTC